>NW_026111294.1:348118-573118 GCF_024679095.1 Eriocheir sinensis | reverse complement strand
AATTGTCCTCCGCGGTCTTTCCGGGCCTGCCTTGACGTGCTCAGCTTTCCTTAGCGGCGCCGTGATCCGAGTCGTCTGTGTCCTGACCTTTGCCCTTTGCCCTTGGCCTTGGCCGTGGTGGTAAGCGGCTTTCGCTGCGGACATAACTCCTTCCTCAGCTCCACCACGTCCCCCGTGCCCCGTGACGGTGCCGCGGCTTTCGGCGTCCCCTTCTTTGGGTGATTCACCCGCACGTCGCGGCGGCCTTCCACCGCGGCGGTGTTTTGTAAATTTCTGGCGCAACAAGATAACTTGTCCACATCAGTGTCTCTACAGCAAGTTTTCCAGAATGAGACGTTTGCTGGTGGGTCAGCAGCCATAGCCTTGAGGAAGCTGATTTAGTAAGAGATGAGATATGAAGTTTCCAGTTGAGATTTTGAGTTAAGGATAGACCGAGAATGTTTATTGTTGAAGAAGGTGATAGCTGAGTGTTGTCGAAGAATAGGGGATAGTTGTTTGGAAGATTGTGTCAGTGGATAGGTGGAGAAACTGTGTTTTTGAGGCATTGAAGGACACCAGGTTCCTCTTGCCCCAATCGGAAATAATAGTAAGGTCTGAGGGTAAGCGTTCTGTTGCCTCAGCCTTGAATCGTTAAGTTCCTGTGAATTGGGTCTTCTATTAAAAGAAGTTGAGTAATGCAGAGTGGAGTCATTGGCGTAAGAATGGATATTACAGTTCATTTTGGAAAGAAGATCATCAATGAACAACAGAAAGAGAGTGGGAGATAGGACAGAACCCTGTGGGACACCACTGCTAATAGGTTTAGGGAAGAACAGTGACCGTCCACCATAGCAGATATAGAACGGTCAGAAAGGAGCTGGAGATAGGGGTACAGAGAGAAGGATAGAAACCGTAGGAGGTAGTTTGGAAAGCAAAGACTTGTGCCAGACCTATCAAAGCTTTTGATATGTCAGCGCAATAACAAAGGTTTCACCGAAACAGCTAAGAGAGGATGACCAAGAGTCAGTTAGGAAGGCAAGGAGATCACCAGTAGAACGCCCTTGGGGAACCCATACTGGCGATCAGATAGAAGGTTAGAAATGGAAAGGTGCTTTTGAATCTTCCAGTTAAGGATTGATTCAAAAGCTTTAGACAGACAGAGAAAGTAAAGCTATGGGGCGGTAGTTTGAGGGATTGGAACGGTCACCTTCTGAGGCACAGGCTGTACAAAGGCATACTTCCAGCAGGAAGGAAAGGTAGCTGTTGACAGGCAGAGGCGAAAGAGTTTGACCAGGCAGGGTGTCAGCACGGAAGCACAGTTTTTAAGGACAATAGGAGGCACTGCATCAGGTCCATAAGCCTTCTGAGAGTTGAGGCCAGAGGGGATGAAAACATCATTTGGAAGAATTTTAATAACAGGCATAAAAGGAGTCAGAGGGATGAGTAGGAGCAATATGCCCAGAGTCGTCCAGGGTGGAGTTCTTACAGAAAGTTTGAGCGAAAGAGTTCAGCCTTAGAGACAGATGAGGCGGCAGTGCTGCCGTCAGGGTTGAGAGAGGAGGAAAGAGGAAGAAGTGAAATTGGAGGATATATTTTTGCTAGATGCCAGAAGTCACAGGAAGAATTAGAAGAAGCAAAGATGTTGACATTTTCTATTGATAAAAAGAAGTTTTGGTAAGTCGGAGAATAGATTTGCTTTGATTCCGGGCTGAAATGTAAAGGTCAAAGTTAGCAGGTGTTCAGCTCTGGAACCTTTTTGTGAGCTGCCTCTCTATCATTAATATACGAGAACAAGCATGATTAAACCAAGGCTTTTTAGCGTGAGGAGTAGAGAAAAGAACGTGGAATGTATGCCTCCATTCCAGAGACAATCACCCTCTGTTCTTTTAGATGCACTGGGTACACACAGAGGTCTCTCTTCTGGAAGCAGTAATCATTCCACGGGAAATCGGAAAAGTACATCTCAGGTCGTCCCATCGAGCTGAAGCAAAATACCAGCATCGCCTCCTCAGTGGGTCAGAGGATGTACAGGAGCGATAAGACGGATACAGAAATAAGGTTATGATCGGAGGGCTTGGCCCAACGGAGAGAACAGTTTGACAGAGTAAGCAGAAGGATTAGAGATAAGGAAGAGGTCTAGAATGTTGGGCCTGTCTCCAAGACGGTCAGGGAATACGAGTAAGGTGCTGAAACAACTGCTCCTAGAGTCGTTGAGGAGAGCAAAGGTTGAAGGCTTGTTCACCAGGCTGGTCAGTAAAGGAGGATGAAAGCCAAAGCTGGTGGTGAACATTAATCTCCTAGATGGAGATTTCAGCGAAGGAGAAGTAGTCAAGATGTGTTCCACCTTAGAGTTCAAATAGTCAAGAATTTTACATAGTTAGTGAGGTTGGAAGGTAGAGAGATAAGCAGCTGAATGTATTTAGTAATAGGGAATGACAATAAAGTCTGTAGCCAGATGGTAGAAAATTCTGAAGAAGTCAAGGTCGTGAGCACGAAACAAGTGATGTCGTTGCGCACGTAGGCGCAACTTTTATCCAGCTTGGATTGGGAATTTGCAGGATAAAGAAAGTAAGGAGGAACCAGAGTAGAGGTTGCTGTCAGGCCAGCCTCAGAAACCTATGTTTCGGATGAGGAAGAGAAGGTGAAGGTTTAGAGGAGGAGAGATGGTGTTCCACATTATGAAAATTAGAAGCAAGAATACGCGAATGTTGCAGAAATTGATAAGGAGGAGGTTCGAGGTTATCAGGACACCTTCTCAAAGTCAGCAACCAGAAGGGAGTCCTCCTGGGGAATTTATATTTCCCCAAAGCAGGACACTCGAAGGCTCTGTAACTTTTCGCCATTTGAATTTTGAATTTTTGAGGGAAAATGTGTGTGTGTTGTGTAGATATGCAGTGTGGTGTAGAAAGAGAACTGTCTTTTAGAGAGCATGCTGAACTACTCTCTGATGTTGACAGCAAAAGGAAACAGTTAAAGTGAAAGGAGACATAGGGAAGGGTCTGAAGAGGCTTCAGCACCTCCTCACTTCCCATATATCCTCACCAGGAGTAGCTTACGCCCGTTCAGATAGAGTGTCTTCCTACCTACTCACCAATATATATATATATATTTATATATATATATATATATACGTATATATATATATATATATATATATATATATATATATATATAGTACTAGTAGTTATAGTAGTAGTAGTAAAGTAGTAGTAGTAGTAGTTGGCAGTAGTAGTAACTTAATGATAGTAGTAATAGCGAAAGTAGTATAAATAGTAGATTAGACAAAATCTGGTATTGTTTTCGTATCTGTCGGAGGTCGTGATATGCCTTAACTACGCCTAACCACGGCCCGGAGGACATATAATCATAAGAGGGGCAAAGGGACGGAACCTAAGAGTAATTGCTGGGCACTGCAAGGTTGGAACTTGGGAAGGGAGGGCTGTGAAGTTATCCATTACAGGCACGAAGAGAGGTGGTCCTGGGATGAAGGCAGGAAGAACAGAGGAAAAGAGGAGAAGGAAGGAGGAACTGGGAGGGAGAAAAGGAAGGAAGGGAAGGTTGAAAAGGGACTGAAGAAGGAAGGAGGAAGAACTAAACAGTAGAAAACGGAGGAGAATTTAGGAGGAGAGAAAGGACATTAAGAAACGAGAATGGGAAGGAATGGCGGGAGAATGAACGGGGAAGGTAGAAAATGTGAGGAAGAGGAGGGGGCCGAAGCAGCAAGTCGGCAGCTGAATTTCGATCGCTTCGATGATGAGAGGTCGGTCTGTCAAGCTTTGCTACTACTGGGCCTCCTTTGGCAAGGATAATTAACTCCATTCTATAGGGAGGAGCAATCTTTGGGAAGGAGGAAAGGAGGAGGGCAACTCCCTCCTTGGTTTCCTTTTCTTCCACAGAAATAAGGTTATGATCGGAGGAGCCCAACGGAGAACAGTTTGACAGAGTAAGCAGAAGGATTAGAGATAAGGAAGAGGTCTAGAATGTTGGGCCTGTCTCCAAGACGGTCAGGAATACGAGTAGGGTGCTGAAAGCAACTGCTCTAGGTCGTTGAGGAGAGCAAAGTTGAAGGCTTGTTCACCAGGCTGGTCAGTAAAGGAGGATGAAAGCCAAAGCTGGTGGTGAACATTGAAATCTCCTAAGATGGAGATTTCAGCGAAGGGAGAGTGAGTCAAGATGTGTTCCACTTTAGAGTTCAAATAGTCAAAGAATTTTACATAGTTAGTAGAGTTAGGTGAGAGATAAGCAGCACAGATGTATTTAGTAATAGAATGACAATAAAGTCTTAGCCAGATGGTAGAAAATTCTGAAGAGTCAAGGTCGTGGGCACGAGAGCAAGTGATGTCGTTGCGCACGTAGGCGCAACATCCAGCTTTGGATTGAAATTTAGGATAAAGAAAGTAGGAGGGAACAGAGTAGAGGTTGCTGTCAGTAGCCTCAGAAACCTATGTTTTCGGTGAGGAGAGAAAGGTGAAAGGTTTAGAGGAGAGATGGTGTTCCACATTATGAAAGTGAGGCAAAACATAGAATGTTGCAGAGAATTGATAAAGGAGGAGGTTCGAGGGTTATTGGACACCTTTCAAGTCAGCAATATGAAGGAGTCCTCCTAAGAATTTATGTTCCCCCAGGCAAGGGACTCCGGGGCTCTTCAATTTTCGCCATTTTTGAATTTTGAATTTTGGGAAAATGTGTGTGTGTTGTGTGAATGTAGTGTGGTGTGTAGAAAGAGAGGAGACTGTCTTTAGAGCATGCCTGAACTGCTCTCTAGTGTGATGAGACAAAGGGAAAAACGATTCAGAGTGAGGACATAGGAAGAGGGTCTTTGAAGGGCTTCAGCACCTCCTCGCTTCCCATATCCTCTGGGAGTAACTCACGCCCGTTCCGTGGTGTCTTCCTACCTACTCCTGTATATATATATATATATATATATATATATATATATATATATATATATATATATATATATATATATATATATATATATATATATATATGTCAACAATATAGTAGTAGTATTGAAGTAGTAGTGCTAGTAGTTGGAAGTAATGTTAGTAAGTACTAGTAGTAGTAGTAGTAGTATTAGTCATAGTAGTATAAATAGTTAGACCAAATCTGAGTATTGTTTGTCTGTCAGATATGCCTTAACTGCTAACCACGACCCGGAGACATATAATCATAAGAGGGCAAAGGACGGAATACCTGGAAGTGATACTAGACTGCAAAAGTTGGAACAGGAAGGGAGGGTGTGAGATTGTATTAGGCTGAAGAAGTGTATACTGGGATGAAGAGAGCAGAAGAATGGGAAAAGAAGGAGAGGAAGGAGGAACTGGCAGGGAGAGAAAGAAGGAGAGGAAGGTTGAAAGGGACTGAGAAAGAAGGGAAAGGAGGAAGAACAAACAGTGAAAACGGAGGAATTTAGGAGGAGAAAGGACGATGAAACGAAAAGTGGGAAGAATAGCGAGGAGATAGACAGGAGGTAGAAAAATGTGAAGGAGAACCGACAATCAGCTAGATTTCGATCGCCGATAGAGAGTCAGTCCTGTCAGCACCTTCTACAGGCCTCCTTTGGCAAAAGGCCGTACTCCATTCTCGGGAGGGAGGAACAATCTTTGGAGGAGGGAAGAGGACGCGCTCCTCGCTTGGTTTCACAGATGCCACACCTGGCGTCTTGTCCCCTTCCTTTCCTTTTCTTCCTTTTCTGCTTATCCAGCTGTGCAACATACTGGAGATGCATGTATGCAGATCTCTCAAAGGCCACTGACTGCCACTTGCTGGCAGGATTCTTCACAGTATCCTCACTGTCGATAAAGTCAATAAGAGGAGGGCTCATGAAAATTATTTGGCTGCAGGGGTGGAATTGGTTTAGTGTACAGGCAGGTAGAGCTCATGGTGTTGGCGTTGCTGCTGTGGGGAATTAGAATATGGATTGAGTGTACCAGGCAGACAGACTTATGGTGTTGGCGTTGCTGCTGCTGCAAGGGTGGATTGGTTGAGTGTACAGGCAGGTAGAATTACTCCTCATTCACATCCCTGTGAAAGGACACAGCAGGTGGTCACGTTAATTGCAGTACATCGTTGCCCGAAGTCGAACTATAAACGAGAGCCAGTCGAGCAACATTTCTTACCCATTGCAATATAATCGTTACCGCGTTACGTCTCAGTGCTCGCGATAATGCTCACGATGCATCCCTGCGAGGAATTTGCGATAATTGCAGTGAAAGCTGCAGTACCACTCGATCTTTCACTCTAACTTCTTCCTGCAATGGTAGCAAAGAGTTTACGATTAATGGATCTTCGAGATCTTTCTTGTCACCAACATAAATCGCACTTCTCAGGTGGCGACCGAGCTGCAGAACTGTAACATTTTCGGTATCGCAGTTAGCTGCAGAGGAAAAAAAATCGCCAGATGTGTGATCCCAGCATAAGATTCCTCTGTCCAAGAGAGCTGTGTGAGTGGAGCCCTCCCACACGTGAAGATGCGCCAGGCTATATATATATATATATATATATATATATATATATATATATATATATATATATATATATATATATATATATATATATATATATATATATATATATATATATATATATATATATATATATATATATATATATCAATTCATCTCCATTCTATCTCTCTGCTCCATTTCTATCGTCTAACTTCCACTTCTTCTTCCTCATCTTTCTCGTTCCATCCTTAATGATAGTAAGCAGTAACAGGGAAAGAATTAAAGTTGGAAGCTTCTTTTCTCTCCTCTCTTCTCACCCTCCAACTTTCTCGCCTCATCATCATCCATCTCGCCTCCGCTTTCCTCACCTTCTCGTCTCCTCCTATGCCCCTCAAATCTCCTTCCAATCCTTACACAGGAAAAGCAGGGAACAAAGAGAGGAATAAAAGTAACTTCTTTTGATGTCTCTCTTCTCACCTTCTTGTCTCCTTTTCATCTCTCCACCTCTACCACCTTCTTCCCCTCATCTCCTCCTCCTAACCTTCATCCCTAGAAAAGCAGGAAGAGGCAGGAATAAGTGCCCTCAGACCTCCCCTTTCTCCTAATAAATCCTGTCGTCTCCTTTCTTTCCTCTCTTCTCCCTTTCCTTCTTTCCCTCTTTTACTTGCCTTCTCTCCTCCTGTCCTTCATCTCCTTTTCCAACTCTCCACAGTATAACCAGGAACAGAAGGGAGTAGGTTAACCTCTGAACTCCAAATAATCTCTTCTGCTCATTTCCCACTCTACTCTTTTCACCTGTATTCCCTCTTCTCATCTCACCTTATCTCCTCACCTGTCCCTCATCTCAGCAAGCTTCCCTCGCCCATGAAAAAAAAAGGAAAGAATAGACGGAATTCTGAGCTCACTTTTCTGCTTCCCTCTTATCACCTTCTTCCCCTCATCTCTGCTCACCGTTGGTCTCTTATATTTACCTCGCCTCTTCCCCCCTGCCTTATCTTCTCTTTCCAACGTACACAGGAACACCAGGGAGAGGGAAAGAATAGATGAACCTCAGAGCTCCTTTTATCTCCTCTCTTCTTGCTTATTCTTTCTCACCTCCTGCTCCTCATCTTCTCACCTCCTCTTCCTCCTCTTTCACCCAAGGCAACGAATAGATGAACTCAGAGCTCCTTTGTCTCCTCACTTTTACCTTGCAGCCATATCCTCTTCACCTCCTCGCCATCCTCCTTGTACCAACAGCAACGGTGAACAGGGGCGTTTGAGTGGACAAGGGGGCGTTTAGAGGCACGTTGATTAAGACTTCCAGTTTCCTTAAGGCGAATATATTCTTAGCCCTATATGTACAAAGAGCGTCAGGCGAGAGTGCCGACTGCCGTTGTGTGTCAGTCGGACTCTCGTGAAGGAGGTGACAGAGTTATAACTTGGAAAATAATTAAGTTACAATTTTTCACATGACCCCGTCAAGGTGGCACTCACACGCACATTGAAATGCTTTGTATACAAAGCTAGAGACGGTAAACACTGACGAGACGACATTGACCTATAAGGTGGCGTGATCTCTATCTGTCGTGGGTTTTTCCGTGTTGACAATTGTATGCCTAATTCGTTGGTGATACTAAATAATAATAATAATATATTGATATCCCTTCTATAACAACCTCCTGCTCTGTCATCTCCTCCACCACCTTTCCCCTCATCTCCTTTTCCTCTCTTTCACCAACGAACAGAAAGGAATAGGTGAAATCAGACCCTCCGTTTCTCTCCTCCTTCTCATTCATCTCCTCTTTACCCTCCTCATCTCTCCTTCCTCACCCAAAGACCATTAAGGACTAAGGTTAAATCTGATCTCCCTTCCTCTCCTCCTCTCACCTTCTTGTCCCAGAGCTGCCTGACGCCGCCCAGGTGAGGAGTTGGGAGAATGCCCACAGGTGTGGTGACCTCGACGGACGTGGGCAGGAAGTAGGGGCAGGTGGGACACAGCTGATCCACCTCAGGGGTTCTGTGGGCGCACCTGCGGAGGGGAAGAAGGGGGGGAGGGAGTTAGTTTGGTGAGGGAGGCAGCCAGTGTGAGGTTGGAGGAAGGAGGGAGGTAGAAAGGGGAAGGGGGAGGGGTTGATTTGTTAATGTAGGAGGCAGGGGTGTGGTGAGTGGGGAGGAGGTGAGAGAAGTGGGAGAGGACAGGGGTAGAGAAAGAAAGGGTTGGGCAACATCTGTGAGGTGGTGAAGTTGGGTTGTCTGCGTTGGTTTGTGGGCAGGGAAAAGGGAGAGGAAGCTGGGGAGAGAACGTAAGGGAGAAGTGGAGGGGAGCTTCGGGGAGAGAGAACATGAGGGAAAAGTGGAGGGGATACTTTGAGGAGAGAACGTAAAGGGGAAAAGTGGAGGGGATACTTTGGGGAGAGAACGTAAAGGGAAGAGGGGAGGTGAGCTGATTGAAAAGGCTGAGAGGAGGGAGGAGGGAGGGGCCGGCTGATTAAGGCTTCAGAGGGAGGGAGAGAGAGAGAGAGAGAGGGAGGAGGAGAGTACATATAGAGGAGACAGATATCTGAGACAGACAGACAGAGAAACAAACAAAAGAAGACAAATACAGGTCAATACACAAATAGACAGACATTGAACGGAGGCAGATAGACGCTTGACAGATAAGCTTGAAAAAAAATCAGGATTCATAAACAAGGTTCATATAGACTAGACAAACAAATTCGAACAGACCAAACTGGACGACTGACCGACGGATTGTGACTAAGAGACAGCTAACAGAAGCAACGAACAGAGACACGAAAATGTTTTAAAACGAAGCAGAACGAAAAAATTAAACGATATTGAGAAAAATACCTGAAAGAAGAGATGAAGTGATGTTGATGACTACCAAAGTGAGCAGACACACACACACACACACACACACACACACACACACACACACACACACACACACACACACACACACACACACACACACACACGGATACAAAAAAAGAAAAGGCAAAAGTTGATGCAAGAAAGAAAACTGGATCTGGCTTTCCTCTCTTCTTATCCTACTCCTCCTTCCACTCCTTTCTTCCTCTCTCCCTTCCTTCAACTTCCTTCCTTTCTTCTTCTTCTACCCTTCCGTAAGGAAATAAATATTCCCACGGCGTCAGGAGGAAACAAATAGTAACTCGCAATAAAGGAACAAATCTTGGCCCTATTTCGTAGCACCCTCACTTTCTCTTTTCCCTCTTTCCTCCCCCCATGTAACCCTCTCTCTCTCTCTCTCTCTCTCTCGTCTCTCTCCGTCTCTCTCTCTCCCGTCTCTCTCTCTCTCATCTCTCTCTCTCCGTCTCTCTCTCTCTTCCGTCTCTCTCTCTCTCTCTCTCTCTCTCCCTCTCTCTCTCTCTCTCTCTCTCTCTCTCTCTCTCTCTCTCTCTCTCTCTCTCTCTCTCTCTCTCTCTCTCTCTCTCTCTCTCTCCTCGTCTGTTTCCATATCTTTTTTCTTTCCTTAATCTCACTTTACTTACTTTCTCTTGTTCATTTGTCCTCCTTTCTCCCTACTTTTTATATTCTTCTTCCCACTGTGTCTTTCTCCCCTCCCCTTTTTTCCTTCTCACTCTTGTTTATTCGTTTACATTTTTTCAGATTTTTCTTTCCTTACAAACTTTTATCTTCTCTTTTCCACTACATTCGTTTGCTTAACATTTTTTTCTCTCAGTTTTCTACAACACTTTCACTTCCATTACGTCGTTTCTCTCGTGTCTTTGGCTTTCCGTGTGTCTTCTGTTTATATATATTTTATTTGTTTCTTTCTTTTTCCCTTCCTTTTCCTCCTTGTTTCTCTTCCTGTGTCTCCATTTGTCTTTGTCTCTCTCTCTCCTTTCTCTTCTTTATAAATCATTTCGTTCAATTTATCTCTTCAACAGTTCGTAATTGTATCTTCAGCAGCCTCTTTATCTCTCCTAGTTTTCTTTTCTCCTTTCTTTGCTTCTCTTTGTCTTCTTTCCTCTTATTTCTCCTTCTTTAAATATGCCTATTTCCTCTCTACTTTTTTCTATTCCTGTCTTACATTTCGTTTCTATTTTCCTTTTATATATTATTTAATTCCTTTATTTCTTCTTTTCCTTTACTTTTGCGAGTTTGCTATTGTTTTTTCTATGTTCTTTTCTATTTCCTTGTTTTTTTTTATAATTTAGCTCTTTCTTATATTCTCCTTTTTTTCTCCATATCTCGTTGCCTTGCCGCCATATCTTTTCCAGCTCATCCTTTTCCTGTTTCCTTCTCACCTTTTCTTTCATCCTCTCCACTACTCGTCATCCCTCCATCTCTTCCTTCCATACTCCTTCCCTATATTTTGTTCTGTTTTCTGTTTCATTTTTCAATCCTCTCCTACCTCCTGCCTGCTCCCTTTCCTCCTCTCTATCTCCCCTTTCTTCTCCCTCTATAATTCCTTCTAACTTTCCTCTCCCTTCCTCCTCCTCCTCCTTTATTTTTCTCCATATACCTTTCCCTCCCGTCTTCCTCTCCCTCACACTCCATCCCCTTACTTTCTCCTCACCAGCATCCACTCTTTCTATCTCACCTCTCCCTTCCTCGCTGCTGCTCTCCTCCTCCCCATCTCAACACCTCTCCTCCATTCCTCCCCTCCCCTTCCTCTCTCTCTTACTCCTTCCTCCATCCTCTTCCTCCTCTTACTCTCCCCTCCACATCTTTTACTCTTTCTTCCTTCGCATCCTCCCTTGCTTCTCCTTTGCTCTCTCTTCCTCCACATCTTCAACACTTCCTGCCTCACCTTGCCACTATCCTTTCACCTCTCCCTTCCCTCTGCCTTCTCCCCTTCCTCTTCCTCCTTCTCCTCTCCCTCTCATCTCTTTCCGCATCTTTTACTCTTTCTACTTCCATCACTCTCTTCCTCCTCCTCCTTGCTCTGTCTTCCTCTTCGTCTTCAACACTTTCTGCCTCACCCTCTTCACTCTCTCCTCCTCTCCTTCTCCCTTTCCCTTCCTCCTCCCTCCCCTTCTCCGACCTCAACCCCACCACCATCTCCCTGCATGAATGGCTGGGCAGATTCAGTGCAGGCCGCAATAAACCAGAAACCAAGTGCTGGAAGTCGACGTTTGGGCCGCCATTACTGTTGCCTCTCTGCAGATCAAGGGTTTGGGAGAAAAAAAATATATGTGTGATCTTTTTGCAATGAATACCTCCCGCCCTCTCACTGACCAAAGAAAGAGACTGAAATGTGTATGTGTGTCCGTTTATGTTATCTCTTTCTCCATCTCTTCCACCATTCATTTCCTTGACGAAAAAAATCATGTAAGTGACTCTTTGTATGTAGCACCACCCCAACCCCTCTCCCCTCTCACTGCCTGAAAGAAAATATAGATTCGTTAATGTCTATGTGTGGGTGACCGTCCCCAGCCACCACCCGAAAAGAGAAAGGAAAAAGTTGAAATTAATGAGATAAGTGCTTTTTTACAGCAAAGGAGACAGTTCAAGGAGCATAAAAGGAAACAATAATAAAAAAAGCCCGTTACTCACTGCTCTTAAAAGAGTCCAGAGGTGGCCGAAAGATGGGTCAATTTCGGGAGGAGAGGTGTCTGATACCCTCCTCTTGAAAGAGTTCAAGTCGTAAGCAGGAGGAAATACAGATGAAGGAAGATTGTTCCAGGATTTACCAGCGTGAGGGATGAAAGAGTGAAAATGCTAGTTAACTCGTGCGTAAGGGATTTGGACAGTAAAGGGATGAGCTTGAGTGAAACGTCGTGTGCGGCGAGGCCGCGGGAGAAGCCATGTAGTTGCAAGTTCAGGAGAGCAGTCAGCGTGAAAATATCGATAGAACATAGAAAAGAGGCAATATGGCGGTGGAATTTAATAGGTAGGAGAGTATCAGTAAGAGGAGTTGAGCTGATGAGACGAAGAGCCTTAGACTCCTCTGTCCAAGAGAGCTGTGAGTGGAGCCCCCACACACGTGGATGCATTTTCCATACGAGTGCGGACAAGGCCCTGTATATGGATAGCAACTGTGCGGGGGAGAAGAACTGGCGGAGACGATAGAACGTAACCTCGAAGAAGCTGATTTAGTGAGAGGAGGGGGTCTTGAAGTTTCAGTTAAGATTCTGAGTTGGATAGACCGAGGATGTTTAGTGTTGAAGAAGGTGACAGCTAGTGTTGTCGAAGAATAGGGATAAATGTTTGGATGATTGTGTCGAGTTGATAAATGGAGAAACTGGGTTTTGAGGCATTGAAGGACACAAGGTTCCTTTTACCCCAATCGGAAATGATAGCAAGGTCTTAGGTTAAGCGTTCTGCAGCCTCAGTCAGGAGTCATGTACTTCCTCTTGAGAGGTCTTCTGTTGAAAGAAGTTGAATAATGCAGAGTGGAGTCATCAGCGTATAAGTGGATAAAGACAGTTTGTTATGGAATGAAGATCATTGATGAATAACAGGAAGGGAGTGGGTGATAGAATAGAGCCCTGTGGAACCTTTCACTGTTGATAGGTCAGGGAAGAACAGTGACCGTCTACCACAGCTGAGATAGAACCGCCGGAAAGGGAATTGGAGATAAAAGGAACAGAGAGAGGATAGAATCTAAAGAGATGATTTAGAAATCAAAGACTTGTGGCAGACTCTATCAGAAGGCTTTCGATATGTCTAACGCAACTGAGAAAGTTTCACTGAAGCAGCTAAGAGGATGACCAAGAGTCAGTTAAAGGATCAGAAGATGGACAGTAGAACACCCTTATGGAACCCATACTGGGGATCAGATAGAAGAGGTCAAGTGGAAGGTGTTTTTGAATCTTCCAGTTAAGATTGATTCAAAAGTTTGAGATGGAACAGTCAACTATCACATATTTCAAACTCTAGAGATATTTAACTTGCCAAATATCACTATGAGCATTATTCCCCTCATATGGTACGATCAACCTAATGGGTTACCGACTAATAGGACAGTAGTTTGAGGTTGGAACAGTCACCCTTCTTAGGCACAGGCTGTATGAAGGCGTACTTCCAACAGGAAGGAAACTTAGATGTTGACAGGCAGAGGCAGAAAGAATTTGACCAGGCAGGGTGTCAGCACGGAAGCACAGTTTTGAAGGACAATGGAGGCACTCCATCAGGTCCATAAGCCTTCTGAGAGTTGAGTCTAGAGGGCATAAAGCATCGTTATTGAAATCTCAATAACAGGCATAAAGAGTCAGAGAGAGAATGAGTAATTAAAGAATATACTTAGAATCGTCCAGAGTGGAGTTGTTACAGAAAGTTTGAACGAAGAAGTTCAGCCTTAGAGATAGAAAGAACTGGCGGTGCACTGCTATCAGGGTTAAGGAGGAGAGAGGAGAAGAAGAAAGAAGTGAAGTTGGAGGAGATATTTTTGCAGCTGAGAGTGCCAAAGTCTCTGGAAGAAGTGAGGTAAGCGAGGTTTTGACATTTCCTATGAATGAAAAGAGCTTTGGTAAGAATCGAAGAATAGATTTGGCACGAAATGCGGGCAAATGTGAGAATCATGGTTGGCAGGTGTTCAGAAGGCTCTGGTACCTTTTGTGAGCTTTTTTGCATGAGCACGATAACAAGCGTGATTAAACCAAGACTTTTTAGCATGAGCAGTAGAAAGAACGTGGGTGTATGCACTCCATTCCAGAGACAATCACCCTCTGTGATTCACGTTGGGCACACTGAGAGGTCTCTCCTGGAACCAGTAATCAGTCCACGGGAAATCGGAAGAGTACATCCTCCAGGTCGTCCCCACCGAGCACGAGGGCAAAATCTCAAACATCCTTACTCTTCGGTGGGTCCCAGAAAGATGTAGAGCGATAGGACAGGATACATAAATAAGGTTGTGATCAGAGGGCCCAATGGATAGAACAGTTTGACAGAGTAAGTAGAAAAGGTTAGAGGTACGGGAAGTGGTTTGAGTATGTTGGGCCTGTCTCAAAGATGGTCAGGGAATACGTGTAGGGTGCTGAACCAACTGTTCTGGATAGTTGAGGAAAGCCAAAGTTGTGAGGCTTGTTCACCAGGCTGGTCAGCGTGGCGGTGAAAGAGGATGGAAGCCAAAGCTGGTGGTGATCATTGAAATATCCCTGGGATGGAGATTTCAGCGAAGGAGAGAAGGTGGAGTCAAGATATGCTCCACTTTAGAAGTTAAAAATAGTCCAAAGAATTTTACATAGTTTATAGAAGGTTAGGTGAGAGATTAACAGCACAGATGTATTTAGTAATAGAATGACCAATGAAGTCTTCGCCAGATGGTGGAAGAATTTTGAAGAGTCAATGTCGTTGGGCACACGAGGAGCAAGTGATGTCGTTGCGCACGTAGAGGCAACATCCAGCTTTGGATTGAAGGATTTAGGATGGAGCTGGTAGGAGGGAACATAGTAGAAATTGCTGTCAGTAGCCTCAGAAACCTGTATTTCAGTGAGAAGAGAGAAGGTGAAAGTTTCGAGGGAGGAGAGATGGTGCTCCTGAAATGAAAATTAGAACGAAGACCGCGAACATTGCAGGAAATTGGGAAGAAAAGGAGTTCGATGAGTTATCATGACACCTCTCAAGTTGGCTTGAGCAGAAGGGAGTGCTCCTTGGGGAAATTTGTGGCCCCCCCCATTTTGCGAGGACAGAGCAATGCTATCGTGTGCCATTTTGAATTTCAAATTTTGGGAGAAAAGGTGTGTATGTTGTTTGAATGTAGTTTGGTGCGTAAAAAGATGATCTGTGTTTAGAGAGCATTATGAACTACTCTATGGTGTTGATGAGACAATAAGGGAAACAGTTAGATTAGAGACATGAGAAGGGTTTTGAAGGGCCTCAGCATCCTCCTCGGTTCATATATACACCTCTCACCGAGGTGAGTGGCTTACACACCCATTTCAGTAGAGTGTCTTCCCTACCTACTCCACTCACAGTTTGTAAAGTGTAAGAGGATGACAACTTGACCAAGTGCCACTTTTTACTTGACAGTCTTTGCCTCCCTTCAAACATAATTATATAAAGAATGGGGAAGTGTTGAGAGTAAAGAAGAGAAAAGGAGAAATAGAGGGAGGAAAAGAAGCATATAGATGTGAAATATATTAGGAAAAGAGGAGACTAAGAGAACAAAAGAAAAAAAATATATATATAAAAGGCAAGGGCAAATAAGAGGAAGAGCACAGGACAGAAGGGAGGATGGAGGGGGAGGGAAGGAAATTGACTCTGAATAAAGGGGAAACGAGGGAAGAGGTTAGGGAAGGGACAAGGGGAAGGAGGAAGGGGGCTATTGTGGCGTCAGATAGAGGAAGGAAGGATGGATGGGGCGATGGGGAGGACATGGAAATCAGGCGACTGTGATTTGTGGTGATAAGGGGAGATGGGAGGGGGGAGGGGAAGTGGGTGGGTGGGAGTTTAGAAAAAGGGAATGGGAAGAGGTTGGGAAGTAGGGCAATGATGGGGAGGTGATGAAGGAGAGATAAGAGGGAAGGGAGAGAGAAAAGAGATCATGGAGGAGAGTGAGAGAGAGAGGGTGAGAGTTGTGGTAAGGGGAAGGGGCAGGAAAGGGGAACAGGGGAATAGGAGGTGTGTGGTAGGGAAGGATTTTGTAAGGGAAGAGGGGAGGAGGAGAGGTGTAGAACGGAAGGTGTGGCGGGGGATGGGAAGGGAGGAGGAGGCAGGCGATGAGGGGCCCAGAGGGGGTGAGGGGTTCAGCTCCCTCAGAAATGAGTGAAATACAGTTATGCAGCATTACAAGCGTGACAGAAGTAGGAGCGGTGATGGCAGTGTCACGACTGTGTGTGTGTGTGTGTGTGTGTGTGTCTTCAGTGTGTGTGTGTGTGTGTGTGTGTGTGTTATTCAACTTCACCCTGTTTGCCACACACAAACCTTCCCTGCACATCAACACATTCACATTGGCGCTTGAAGGAAGGAATTTCTGGGTTATTTTTCGTTGTTATTTCATATTGATTTTTAATGTTATTTATAGATCGCTTAGAAATTATTCTTCTTATCATTGTTGTCATTGTTCATATTTTTCGTTTGTTATTTCGTATTAGTTATTTATTGAAGTCTTTGAGCGTTGTTCCTATTCATGTTTTTTCAGTTTTTCATACTGCTGTTATTTATTGATGTCTTATATATATTATTGTTTTGTTCTTGTACAGCTTTTCTTTGTCACGTTTTCCATGGCAGCCCCCTCACTGAAATAAAAAGGTTCCATCTTCTTGTACAGCTTTTCTTTGTCGTTTTCCATACAGCCTCACAAATAAAAAAAAGGTTCCACGCCTTCTAGAAAAGTTTCACACGCCTTCAAAAAATGCCCACACCTTCAAGAAAAGTTTCTACGCATTGAAAAAAAATCCACGGTAATCGCAACGTTCGCACAAGTCTCTGTAAGTAACGAATTAGTGGATAATGAGTGGAAGTGAATCGTGGTGTTAATAACGGTGAAGACGAGGACACGTCTGATGATGAGAGTTAATAATGCGTGGTGGTGATGTGTAGGTAGTGGATTGGGAGGTAATATAGTGATAGTAAATTTAATGGTGTTATCTACTACAGCGAAAGAGTTAAATACGATAAGAGAAACGGACACGTTTGATATGAAAAATAAGCACAGCGAGATTTGGGACAATTGGAAGGATGAAATGAGGACGTAAATGAAAGGTGGGCGTGAGGAAGAAAGGAGTGATGATGAGGTTACAGGGAGGAAAAAGACGCCGTGAGAAAAAGAAGATAAAATGGGAAGAAAAAGAAAATAAGGGCGAGGAGAAAGGGATAATTTGTAGAAGATAAAAGAAAAGGAAGACAATAAGGGGAGGAAAATGAGGGAGCTAGAATACGAACTACAACAAGAAAAGTAACAAGATATGGAAAGAAGAAGGAAGAAGATAAAAGAAGATAACAGTAATAAAAGGAAGAAAGAGGAAGCAGAATATTAAGAAGTGAACGGAGAAGACAAAGAAAAACAAAAAAATGAAGAAGCAGCAGATATAAGAAAACAGAAAAAGAAGAAATAAATTAGAAAGCGGGATAAGTGGGCGCGGAAATGAAACACAGATAAAAAATAGTCTAAAGCTAATGAAACCTGAAGAATGGACAGATTTCCACATAAAAGACCTTGTGAGAGAGAGATTTACGTAGATTTACATAGAAAATCAGACCACACAGACCCCGTGGTCCAGACTAGGTGGTCTGTCCTTAAACCTAAGTGATTCTACATTAATCAGAAGGCTCCAAAACGTTTTTCTATTCTAGTTGATATTAAGTTCAAGGAAGTGACGGTTGAGCTTGTTTTTAAAGGAGTCAATCGTGTTACACTGGACCACTGACGGTGGGAGCTTATTCCATTCTCGCACTACAACGTTGGTGAAGAAAAATTTGGTGCAGTCTGAATTTACTTGTCTACATTTGAGTCTTATGCTATTGCTCCTAGTTCGCAAAGTGTTATCGATCATAAACAATTTTGATCTGTCTACATTCGTGAAACCATTAAGTATTTTAAAACATTCGATCAGTTTTCCTCCAGGCGACGTTTCTCAAGAGAACATATTAAAAATTGGAAAATCTTTCTTCGTAGGATTTGCTGCGTAAGGAGGATCATTTTTGTTGCCCGACCTTCTGAACACCTAATTTACCAATGTCCTTTGCTTTGTGGGGAGATAAACCTACCGCATATTCCAAGTGGGGTCTGACTAAACTTTTGTAAAGCGGAAGTGTTACATCTTTATTCTTGAATAAAAGTTTCTTTAATGAAGCCCAACATTCTGTTCGTTTTATTTGCTGCGTCGATGCATTGCTGTGAGAATTTGAGGTTTGATGCGATTTTGACCCCAAGTCCTTAACGCATTGAACGCTTCTGAGTTTAACGCCGCGCATTTCGTAATCGAACTTCTTATTTCTTGTTCCAACAAAGACCTGGCACTTGTCTACGTTAAGGGCATCTCCCATCTATCCGACCAAGCTGAAATTTTGTGCAAATCCTCTTGGGGCTGCCTGTCTTCGTCAGTGAGAACCGAGTTAAGAACTATCACACTGGGCAAAAGGTTCTGGATCTTCAGTCAAACCACGATTTCCGCTGGCGTGGTTCATATTCCACCGGTTTTTCTGACGTGTCCCCGATCTTCCAAAGCCTGGTAGAGAGTTCGCCGAAGAACGGTATTACTCTGTCATCTATCATCAGCAATAACAAACAAATGAACCCATAACCCGAAATCGCTTTAGTAAACCCACATTCCGCTGGCGTGGTTCTCATATTCCAACAGTTTCTGACGTGTCCCACGATCTTAGCTGGTAGAAAGAGTTCGCCGAAGAAGGAAGACGGTATTACTCACCATCATCATCATCAGCAATAACAAGAAACAAATGAGAACCACGCCAGCGAAATGCCAATCTTTATGTCGTCTGCAAATTTACTAATGCGATTATTGGGTCCAACGTCCACATCGCTGATATAAATAATGAATAGCACTGGGCCAAGAACCGAGCCCTGAGGAACACTGCTAGTGACAGGAGCCCACTCTGAGTTAAATCATCAAACACCATTCTTTGTTGTCTGTTTACTCAACAGACTCGCGATCCATTGGTTCTTGACCGTTAATACCTATTTGCTTTAATTTGTAAAGTAATTTATGATGTAGGACTGTAACAAACGCTTTCTGGAAATCAAGATAGACTATGTCTAATGATTTGGTTACGTCATGAACTGAAAAGAGGTCGTTATAAAAGGTCAGTAGGTTTGGTAGGCAGGATCTCTTGTTACGGAAGCCATGTTGTGAATCCTTAATTAATGAGTGACTTTCAAGGTAACTCACAATTTTGTCTAATTATGCTCTCGAGTAGCTTACCCACTATTGAAGTTCAACTAATGGGCCTGTAATTACCTTGGTTATTTTTGTCTCCTTCCTTAAAAATCGGTGTTACGTTAGCCTTTTTTTTCCAATCCGAAGGGACGATGCCTTGCTGCAAGAATATATTGAATACAGTTCAGAGGGAGGAAAGAGTATTTCGCTCTTCGTCTCTTTAAGCAGTATTGGATGTACTTTGTCCAGGTCAGGGACTTTTATTTTTTTAAAAGTGATTGGAAGCTTTAAGGACTTCATCGGTTGTTATTTCAAAGTTTGTACGATGCATGCTCGAGATTTACATTAGTACTGCAACACACTACTGCTGTTGGTGGTATTCAAGTGGTGGGAAGGCTGTTAATAATATGTACCGAGGAAAAGTAGTTGTTTAGAGGTTTGCAATGTGATGGCTGTCAGTCACTAATTGCACCGTCACTGTTTGTTAAGGTCAATTCCACTTATGAATCGCCTTTCTGTTTGTTTATGTAACTGAAGAAGGATTTCGGATTATTTTTACGGTGTGCCGCAATATTTTCTTCATATCTACGCTTTGCCTGACATACTAATCTTTCACTCGTCGTCTGGCTTCATGATATAGTCTAATAATGTTTTCGGCCGTTCTATGTTCTTTCTTTAGCCATAATAAAACAATTTTCTCTCTTTGACTGAGTATTGTAATTTATCTATTAAACCAAGGTGGGCTTTTATTAGTGTTACTTCGGTTTTTCACTCATAGGGACGAATGTGATCTACTGGTGAGTAAATGATTTTCAAAAGTTTAGCCAAACTTCCTCTTCATTGCCGTCATCTGATAGTTGTATTTCTGTTAGTTTTTCGTCTGATTTCTGAAGTTAGCTCTTCTGAAATTAGGCACCATTATTCTATTTTCAGTCACTGATGTTTGAGCTGTAATGTCGACGCGCACCTTAATTTATGATCGCAAAGAACCGAGGTTTTCTCTACCGTGACATTACTGACTAGGTTATCTTGAGTCGTTATAACAAGGTCTAGTATGTTATTTTGTCGGAGTTGGTTCAAGAAACCTAGATGAATTTTTTCTTATAAAATTCGATCATTCTATATAACTCTCCATCTGTACTGACAGTGTCGCCCGGAGATCGATATGGGGGAGGTTAAAGTCTGCTAATATCACTGAGTCGCTGTTGTTAAGTGACTGCCTTAAAACTGTACATTTCAACATCTTTTCAGTGATTGCCCCGGAGGCCTGTATGTAACACATATATTTAAATTGACTTTTGCAATGTTGATTCGCACGCACAAATGTTCAACGTAATTGTCTCTTGGTGTTCCATCAGTTGATTGCAAATAGTTTTTGACGTAAAGGGGGACACTACCACCTCAACGGTTGACACGATCTTTGTTGAAGAGTTTGTAGCCATCTATATTGTATTCTGAATTTAAATCAATATTTGTGGTGTCGATAAATGTTTCAGTTATGAATTACGTCAAAATTTTTCTGTCAGAGCAAGACATCTCAGTTCATCAAACTTGTTGCAGGCTACGCATTGATACTAAGGACTTTTAAGTTATCTAAAGGAAGCAGTAATAGAGGTGGTGGTACTTGCGGATTCATGGTTACGCGTTTGTTGCGATGCATGACGTTTATTTACACGGGAGGTGTGGAGGGACGTGGCTGAGTCATTTTTGATTGGGTGTCACGTACTGGAAAGAAGAGAGATGGGGGGCAGGGAGGTGTAAATGCAAATCAGGGCGGTCGCTGCCGGAGCCAGGACATAATTTGGTGTGTGCAGGGCGGGTGGCGAGGACAGGGGCAGGCCAGCCACTCCGGACCTTCCGTGCTGGGTCAGGAGAGGTCAGAGCACCCTGCCGCGCCTCCCGTCCCCGTGTGCCCTGGCCCTGCCAACCTTTCCCTAATGTTTCTGCCTTCGTTTCTTGCTTTGATTTACAGAGGACGGAGCAATAGGATTTTGGGACCCGTGGTGAACATAAGTTTTCTTTCTTCTCTCCTTTTTTATTTTTTACTTCAGGAGGAGGGGGTTGTTTGGGGCTGGGTTTTCTGCTTTGTTAGTATAAATGGATTCAGGGATTGATTGTCCTGTTTCAACACTTTTTATACTTACTCGTCAAGTTTAGCAATATTTTACTCAGCGTGTGATATTGCAACAGAAAATGAATCGAAGGATAGTCTTTAACTTCTTTAGGGTAGCTGGGTTTTGTGTGATTAGGAGCAACAAGGATGATGATGATGAGGAGGAGGTGGAATGAGATAAGAAGGACGCATGCGTAATAGGCAGTGGTTGATGGGAATGGACTGTGTTTTGTCTGCTTTTGTATGTTGGAGAAAATGTGATGCGTTTTGGACGTTGTTTCCGTTGCATTATCAAAGGGAAATAACCAGGTGTTTGCTATTTTAATGTTTGAGGAAAAATAATTTGTTCTTCTTTGCTGCAATATGTGAGGTCGTTGTTGGTGTGTTTGCAGAAGAGTGTGTTTGCGTGGAATCCAAAACAAACAAACAATCTAAAACATCTCCGAAGAAGGGAGTTTTCCTTTTGACAAGAGGAATGTTTCCTTGGAGAGAATGTTGTGTGTGTTCACGCGATATTGTGATAAAACCCAGTATTAGTATAGTTTTCTTTTTTGTGTATTTATATTCAAAGGAAGTATTTACTGTGTTGCTTTTGCAAGTTGACCATTCTTTTCAGGTTTCAGAATATTATGCAG
The DNA here is from genome assembly GCF_024679095.1 of Eriocheir sinensis. Taxonomy (NCBI): domain Eukaryota; kingdom Metazoa; phylum Arthropoda; class Malacostraca; order Decapoda; family Varunidae; genus Eriocheir; species Eriocheir sinensis. The sequence continues at coordinate 551,211 of NW_026111294.1, read as the reverse complement.
AAAATTATAATGTGGTGTAATCGTTGTGATATGTTTGGGGTGCAGTAATGTGTGTGTGTGTGTGTGTGTGTGTGTGTGTGTGTGTGTGTGTGTGTGTGTGTGTGTGTGTGTGTGTGTGTGTGTCGTTGCGGGTTGTGTGCAACAGTAGAAATTTTACTGTGACAGTTTGAAAGATGGAAATACAGTGAATGGAGGTTGGCAGAAAGAAAAGAAAATGAAAATAGTAGATTACGGAATTAAAAAGAAGAAAAAGTGCGTGACAAGATAAAAAAGGAAAAGTTTTGGGTCTTGGTGATACCTTTTTTTCTTTCTTTTTAATCCTGTGGTGAAAATATAAGCGTGGCTCAGTATAAGTAGGAAAAAGATATCTAAGAAGGAAGCTGTTCAAAGTGTATTTTTGCGGAATGAGAATTGAGTAGAGATTTTATGCAACATTTATATATTTTTTCGTGCTTGAGGTAAAATAAAAAAATCGTGGTAGAGCAATAGAAGTAGAAAATGAACATGAAAGAAAACGATAATTGTATTATGCGGGTTGAAAAGTGAGTAGGATTTTTAGCCGCAACTGATATGTCCTTTTCGTGGCGTGGTAGGAAACCTAATCGTAATGCGTTCACCGTAAAAGTGAAAAGAAGCAAAGTAGAAAACGATTAAGTGTATGACGCGGAATGGGAACTGAGTAGAAATTTTCTGTAGCGCGTCTGGCCGTATGAAGTTCTCCTTGGTAATGGACAGGACGAAGCGCGCGAGGAAAAATATGAACTACCAGAACTCTTTTTGTCATAATTACTAATGGATCCGGAGGATTTGATTGAAGGCAGGGTTAGCTAGGACGGCGATTGAGGAAGAGCCGTCGCGGGATACCCTGTTCACATCTTGTCCCTTGTTTTTGTATATATATATATATATATATATATATATATATATATATATATATATATATATATATATATATATATATATATATATATATATATATATATATATATATATATATATATATATATATATATATATATATATATATATATATATATATATATATATATATATATATATATTTCTTTCCTTCCCCTACTTATATATTTTACCTTTTAATATATTCAATCTTATCAAACTTTCTTTCTAGCACATTTATATAATATTTTTTTCTGAGTTACTGTCACCTATCCATTGTCTCCTTTACTCCTTCCTTTACTTCTCTCCTTTATTTCCCGCCATTTCTTATCCAGTCTTCCTCTACCTTTTTGGCTTTTTTCTCGTTTTCATTCATAGATATTTCACTTTCCTCTTATTTTTCCTTCTTAACCTTCACCTCATTTTTGTCCCGTGCATATCTTTTTTATCGGCTTTGCATATTATTTTTTTTAATTCGCCACTAAAGAAGTACTATCGTTTTTATTATCAGCACCAGTGCATTCAGTTATGATATACGTTAATAAAACCATTATTCACTTTTTTTCTGCTGCTAATATATATTTGCTTTATTTTCTACTCACCTATTCACCTTTTAGTAAAAACCTTACTTGGTCTTATTATTATTTTTTCCAAAGCATGAGTTTTCTTCATTCGTAAACTCAGAACTGATCACCTTTTACTCATTTGTTTCCCTCTATTTTCCAATAGACTAATTTAAATGTCTCAGAAAAAACAACCTCCCTTTCATCCGTTCCTTTTAATTATTATTTATATCATCGCCTTGCTGTCCACAAACCTTACATTGTAACCTCAAACAATTTGTCGCTGCCTCTTCCTCTTAGGGTCAAAATCCGTCAATGAAAACTTAATTCGTTGTTAATATAATACTATTCTTTCCTTCCTTCCTCTCTTTGCGGTAATCTCCAGGACACCTTTTGTAACTCAACACGTGTGGGTTTTTACACACACTACAACCTTTTAACCAATATGCCGATACCATTTCCTTTCCTCAATTAAAATCCGTTGCTGAAAACATTACTCGTTCATATTAGTTTAATGAATGTGTTCCTGGCACTTTTCCTTCCATACCTTTTGCATTCACTTCTTATACTCTTTTACAGTTCTTTGGCATTTTTTTGCAAGGTGCCGTGCGTTACTGAAAACCACATTGATCTTATCATCAGGTGCTAATAAAGTTTTGTTCTCATAACTTTGCCTTCGTCTCATTAGTTTTACTACTTGGTGCTCTTCTACCTTTGTCTCCAACACGCTAAATTAAGCATCAGTTATATATTTTCTTTTTTGTCTGCTCCGCGAATATTTTCTGTGTGTCTGTTATAATTCTTCTCCATCCTCCCAATTCCTTCTTATTCTGTTTTCCAACAAAATAATTTAATAATTCGATAAAAGTTTTTTTTTTTTTTTCATTTGTTTATATTTCCTCCATCTATACCTCCACCTCTCCTCTGTTCTTCGCTCTTCCTCTCTCCCACCTTTCCTGCTCTCTTCCCTTTCTCTCTCCTTCACCTTCACTGTTTCTCCCTCTTCTTCTCTCCACTCCTCCCTGTTCCTCCTCCCTTTCCTTCACCTTTCATTCTCCTCATCCTCTCCTCCACCTTTCTCGTTCAATCCTCTCCCTCTCCTACCTTCCCCAATCCTCCTCTCCTTGCTTCCCTCCCCTCCTCCTCCCTCCTCCCACCCCAATCTCCACCACCTCCACCATGACCCCTACCTTCCCTCCTCCTCCATTAACCTCATTCATCTCTCTTTCACCTCTACTCTTTGCCTTCCCTCCTCCTCTTCCCTCTTCTTTCCCTTCTACGTTTAGCATATCCTTCCCTCTTCTTTCATCACTCTTTCAGCACTGTCTCCTCTGTTTCCTTTTCCTCCTCCTTTTTATGTATTCGCTGCCTTCTCTTCCTCTTTATTCATTCATTCTTAATTGACATCTCATCTGTTATCCTTCGTCCTTCTCTTTCGTATTTTTTCCACGATACCTTACTTTTCTCTCTTCCTCCTTCATTCAACCTCTTCCTTCTTCCTCCTTCTTCCTCTTTCATGTACTCTTCCTCCCTCTTTCTCTCTCTTGTCATCACCCTTTTCTCCTTCTTCCTCCTTCTTCCTCTTTCACATGTATACTCTTCCTCCCTCTTTCTCTCTCTTGTCATACCCTTACTACTCCTTCTTCCTCCTTCTTCCTCTTTCACATTTACTCTTCCTTCATCTTTCTTTCTCGTAGTCATCCTTTTTTTCTCCATTCTCGTTTTCTCCTATCTTTTTTCTTTTTCCACATTCATTCAATCATCAGTTTATCCTCTCCTTTCTTCCACATTCTAACAGTTTTCTCACCCCTCCCTCTTTCTCTACATTCACCCTTTCTCACCCTCGTTTTTTTTATTCTCTTTCACATTAACATCCACTTTTCTTTTCTTTTCTTCCTCATTGTTTCTCTCTCCCTCTTCCTGGCACTCTTCGTTCATCTTTCCTTTTTCCTCCTCTGCTCCATTCACAGCCACTCGCCCTTTCTCTTTCTTCCTGCCATCTCCACATTCTTCTTTTATCACACTCTCCTGTCAAATTCATTTCCAGCAGCATACCAGTGTACTTTTTTATCCTAATTTTTCCTTCCGTCTCTTTGTTGGTCTTGCTGGCTCAACTTTTTACATTTTTATCAGCGTCAACAGATTGCCCATCTTCATATTGATGTTTGTTCTTTTCAAGCTGTTTTCCTGTAGCTTACCCATGCAGTATGAGCATGAAATTGTATAATAACATTTGTTAGCCCTGATGAACCCTACAACGGCATTATAAAATAAAGTCAGATGTTTTTTTTTTTTAACGTGCTTGGCCTGTGGCGCCGGTTTGCCTTCATAGTAGGGGCCTGATGGTCAGCCCCAGCCGTTGTGGCGCAGGCAAGTGTTTATAATTAGCGCCATCTTTACTTTTCAGCATTTTACATTTTACACCCTTGTTGCATAATATAAATTGTTGGTTGTGTGTTGGAGGGTCATGCGACGCCGATCTAGCAGTTTTGTGCTTAACACTTGTTTTAGTATTCTACACCACTGTTTAACCTCATGTTGTTTCCTCTATCTTGCATTCATGTTTTTTATTTTTTGATACTCATTTTCCTAAACATTTTTCAAGATTATTCAATTCGATTTTCAGTATTTTTTTAATCCTTGGATTCTTTTTTTTTGGCTTTAGTTCCGTTGTCTCTTCATAATGTTTTGCTTCTTCCTCTGCTCCAACCGTTTAAGATTTAATTAATTTACGCCCCAGTACCGCCTACCTGCCTGCCCTCTATTTTTGCCTGCTAACATTTTCAGTATAGCAATTCTTTATAATCTGTTTAAGTTCAAATCAAAGCTTTCTTTTCTTTTCTTCCTCATTGTTTCTTTCTCCCCTCTTCACAGCCGCTCTCCGTTCATCTTTCCTTTTCCTCCTCTGCTCCACATTCACAGCCACTCGCCCTTTCTCTTCCTTCTGCCATCTCCCACATTCTTCTACTTTTATCACACTCTCCTGTCAGGCTTCATTTTCAGCATACCAGTGTACTTTATCCTAATTTTTCCTTCCGTCTCTTTGTTGGTCTTGCTGGCTCAACTTTTTACATTTTTATCGGCGTCAACAGATTGCCCATCTTAATATTGATGTTGTTCTTTTCAAGCTGTTTTCCTGGCTTACCCATGCATTGTAGACATGAAATTGTATAATAACATTTGTTAGCCCTGATGAACCCTACAACTTGGCATTATAAATAAAGTCAGCTTTTTTTTTTTTTAACGTATTGGCCTGTGGCGCCGGTTTGCCTTCATAGTAGGGCCTGATGGTCGGCCCCAGCCCGTTGTGGCGCAGGCAAGTGTTTATAGTGGCGCCATCTTTACTTTTCAGCATTTTACATTTTACACCTTGTTTGCATAATATAAATTGTTGGGTGTGTGTTGGAGGTCATGCGACGCCGATCTAGCAGTTTTTGTGCTTAACACTTGTTTTAGTATTCTACACCACTGTTTAACCTCACCTGTTGCTTCCTCTATCTTGAATTCATGTTTCTTTTATTTTTTGATACTCTCATTTTCTAAACATTTTCAAGATTATTCAATTCGATTTTCAGTATTTTTTTTTAATCCTTAGTTCTTTTTTTATTTAGTTCCGTTCGTCTCTTCATAATGTTTTTGCTTCTTCCCTCTGCTCAACCGTTTAAAGATTTAATTAATTTGTAATTTTCCCTTACCTGCCTGCCCTCTATTTTTGCCTGCTAACATTTTCAGTACTTAGCAATTCTTTATAATCTGTTTAAGTTCAAATCAAAGCTCGTCTTGTTTTACCTTTGTTGACCAGTTTTTGAAGATTTTTCTTTACTTTTATTCCCAGTCATCCTAACATCATCCGTAGACTTTCATTCAAGATGCCTCCCTTTCTTCTGTCCCTTTTTCTGCTCCCTCCTACCTCCTTCACCATCGTAATCTCCTCTCTCCTCCTCCTGTTGTTCTCCACTTTCGTCTCTACCCTCCCCCCTCCCTCTAATACTCTGGACAACAAACTCATCAACTGGATTTTTTTATGTCAAAAGCGATCCTTCACAAGGGTTCAAAAGGTAAAAGCCGAAAATACACCAGAATATCCGTAGCCTAAAGTTTAGATGCGTTCATCCTTCAGCAAACCCCGTGACCCGTTTTGTGGGTCGAAAGAAAACGGGAGAAGTTTAACCGGTGAGTCCATGACGAGAATCTGTAAAAAGTTTTGCGCTATTATGCGGCTGTCGAGAGATTTTCCGCCCCCCCGCCGCCTACCACAAACACTACCAATAGCGATTCGCCTCTGCTCTGCAGAAAATAGTTGAGTTCACGATTAAAAATTTGTCCGAGGGGAACAAAGAAGAATAATCAAGGTTGAATTTATTAGTATTATGAAACTTACCTAGCCTAACCTAGAAAACAATGGCACTGGAACGTCAGAGAGAGAGAGAATGAACGCCTGAAGATGAGTTAAAGAAAGCGAATGCAGACAATATTTTTATAATCAGAGGATGTGACAGTAGAGAGAATAGTTGAGTTCGTGATGAAAAGAAGTTAGTCCGAGGAAACTAAAGGAAATTACTGCATGATTCACTAGCACAGACAGAAATATCCTACGTGGTACTTTTGTCCGTATATATGTACTCTTGCACATTGGCACGAAGCACCAATGACTGCGGGTTACGTCTCCAGGCATTGCTAGCCACTGAAACATACACCACAACACGAAATCTCGGAGAAACACAAAGTTGGCGGCCTCCCGACGTACCTAGTGACGTCACGACCAATCAACACCCGTTTCAGGTCACGTGATTTTTCCGCAACTTTAATCCATATTTTATACCACATTTACTATTTACATGAAAAAAATAGTACCATAGCTGAATTGGGCCTATTTTATCCATACAGACAGAATTTGAAATAAATATGTTGACCGGAAACATGGCAAGTAATCATGACCAGGTATGCTGAGAATACACGACTTTTAGCGCGTCAGCAATGGACCGTGATGGCTATTCGGCGGCGACTCGGAGACAAGTACTGTTTTGACTTAACTCGGTTCCTCTTTTCTATTTCGGAAAAAAAATGATGGCTGTCGTTTGGAGCCAAATGCCCAAAACGTGGTACCTGGTGAAAAAAAATGTATTTACCCTTTATGGTAAGATTTTAAGGTTTGCGTCTGTGGTGGTGTGTGAGACCACTGAGGGGGCGAATGTATGAGCCACCTGTCTCTAGGCAGCCCAAACAGGCAAAACACAGCTAGGAGGTTTCGTATTTTTTTCTCCCAGGGCTTTATTTTATCTCCAGCAGCTTAAGAATGATTTAACTTGCTGTTAAATAATGTTAGTTTAAGTTTCTGTAGCTATTTTTGACTTCTGGTCTTAAGATAAGTGATTTACAGACGCCTCTCCAGCGAGGAGGTGTCTGTAAACTATCTTAAGACCAGAATCAAACTCTTCTGCTATGTTAACAGCAAGTTAAATCATTCTTAAGCTGCTGGAAAGCAAAATAAAGCCGTGGGCAAAACAATACCCGACAACATGTTTCTGTTTAAACTTTCAACAGCAATGGTGACTGAAGTACCACGACAACATTTAACTCATTTTATTTTACAGAAATGAAAAAGAACAGTTAAATCAAACAGTACTGCTCAATTCACCACCGAATAGCCAATCCTTTTTTTTTTTACATTGGCCTATTGCGCCCGGTAAACTTTCCCGAGTGGATCCTGATGGTCGGTCAAGGCTTCTTTCACAAAGGAACACAAGAAAGAACAACGTTACAACAGCAGACCTGCTGGTCCTTACGAGGTTGTTTGTGACAAAAACAATTATCTAATCTATTCTTGAAGGCCGTAAATGTTGTACTATCAACGACATCACAAGTTATAGAGTTCCAAACATTAACAACTCGATTGAAGAAGAAGTGTTTAGCTTCGTGCGACGAGAATCTTTTACCACTTATCTTCAAATTGTGATTTCTTCTTGTTCTATTTGATCGATCAATTGTAAAGTAATCTTCCGCATTAATATCACTGAATCCCTTGAACATTTTAAACACTTCTATTAGATCGCCTCGCATTCTTCGTTTTGATAGGCTGAATAAATTTACTTCTTTAAGCCTTTGTTCATATGGCAAATTTCTCAACCTAGGAATCATCTTTGTTACTCTTCGTTGGACCCGTTCCAACTTTTCTATGTCTTTTCTGTAGCAGGGAGACCAAAACTGTACACAGTACTCTAGACGGGGTCGAACCAACGAATTATACAGTCTTAATATTACTTTTTCCGATTTATTATTAAAGACTCGTCCGATGAAGCCAACCAATTTGTTTGCAGTTTTAACTACCTCTGAACAATGCTGACCGGGCTTTAAATCGCTTGATATAGTGATTCCAAGATCCTTTTCTTTACTTACTGCAGAAAGTTGTTGGCCATTCATTACGTACCGAACGCGATTGTTATTTTTCCGATGTGCAACACTTTACATTTCTCAACGTTAAATTTCATTTGCCATTGATTGGCCCAACGTGCAAGTCGATCTATATCTGATTGTAAAGCTTCTTCGTCGAGTATTTCAGTTACTTTACTAGCAATTTTTGTGTCATCAGCAAATTTTGATACTTTGCAAGTGAGCCCATCATCGATATCATTAACATAAATTAAGAAGAGCATGGTGGGTCCTGATGGTCGGCCCAGCCCGTTCTGGCGCAGGCGAGTGTTTATAGTGGCGCCATCTTGCATTGGCTCATGCTGCCCTCCCAGAGCTCATCTTTGATCCTAGAATCTAGAGTCCGGGTTGATAGGTGGTCTTCTGGACAGCATGTGGGTAGTTTCAAGCCACTCGGCGGCGGCTGAAAAATCCCAGGTGGCACCGGGCGGGGATTGAACTCCATCCTCCTGAACACGGAGCCGTTACTCTGACGACTCAGCCACCGCCTCCCCGCGCTGATATCCCGTACTGATGATCAAGAGGAGGAGGAGGAGGAGGAGCGGAATAGAGTCAAGGGGAGACTGAGAAAAAGGAGGAGGGGAAGCGAAGGAAGAGGAACGGGTGGAAAGAAGGGAGGAGGAGAGATAGGAGGAACAAAACGTGGCGAAAGAGGAGGAGGAAATAATGGGCGAAGAAATTGAAACGGAGGAGGAGGACGAAAGAAGATGAGTAGAAACAGAAGAAAGGAAACGCGGAGAAGAAACAGAAGAGATAGGAGGAAGAGGAGGGAGAGGAAAATAAAGCCAGAGACAGAGCTAGAGAGAGACACAGAGAGAAAGCGACGTCGCAAGACATACAAATCCCTATCACGTCGTCATCATCATTAGATCTTTCAACACCTGCCCACTCGTGACTCTTAATGACCAGGTGTGACGTGACGGGCAGGTGCTTGGACAAGTGAAGGGCCGGCTCACGTTTTTAATAACCTAACATCACCTGGACCTAATGGATACGGATAGGAGGGGGAGGGAGGGGAGAAGGGCGGGGTGGGGGGCAGCGTAAAGGTAAAGGTGTAAAGGATTAGCTAAGTTAGCGTTAATGAGAGTTGATCTGCAGGTTATTAGTGCAGGTGGAACAGCTGGTGCACCTCTCTTTGATTAATAGTCGAATGTCACTTGGACTAAGTGGGTGCCAATTGTAGGAGGGAGAGAAAGGAGGCATGGACGAATATCTGGGTAAAGTGGAAAGAGGAAGGAGGGAGCAGGAAGGTAAAGGAAGAGGAAGAGAGAGGAAAGGAGATGTGAGAAAGAGAAAATGAAGTAGGAAAAGGATGGGTAGAAAGCAATAGAGAGAAATGAAGGAGACGAGCGGAAGGAATTCGGAGGAGATCAGTAAGGTACAGGAACAGGGGAGGGAGTGGAAGGGAAGCGAGGACAGAAAAGAAAAGAAATGGGGGAACAGAAAGGGGCCTTGAGGTATAGGAAGAGGAGGAAGATGAAAAAGAAGGAAAGGAAAAGGAAGAAGGGTGAGGAGAGGAAAAGGAGGAGGAATCAATGAGTGCGCATGATGGGATACAGATGAAAAGGTTAGAGAGGAAAGGAGTGGGTGGAAAGGTGTAATGGACTAATCAATGGCGTGTATGCTGCAGGCAGTTTCATTAATGTTCAGAAAAACTAAAACATGAAATATAGATCGACATTTACCGGATTATTGCACGCAAGAAGAAATGTAATTGCACTTGAAACACATGAATTGCATTTGCCTGGAAGATGAATTGGTTAAGCAGCGCGGGGCGTGTCGATCATGACTGAAATTGACTATGAATGATACAAATAATGTAAGGTAGACATTTGCTGTCTTAATACATACGGGAAAACAATATGTGATTGTAAAATGTTAAAAATACCAGTAAGTATTAGTAATAAAATAATAGTAATAATATAAACGACACTAAAATAACAACCGCAATAATAATAATAATAATAATAATAATAATAATAATAATAATAATAATAATAATAATAAGAAGAAGAAGAAGAAGAAGAAGAAGAGGAAGAAGAAGAAGTAGAAAAGAAGAAGAAGAAGACACGTTTGCATAACAGTCGACGAATAGATTAAGCAGATACATAAGTTGTGTTGCTGGAAAAAATTATCTCTTTTTGAATGCACTCCACAAACATTGACGAACACTTGCAGAAATAATGCAGACCAGGAGAGATAATAATTACACTGGACACACGCGATATTACGTTTGCATAACAGAGGAAAAAATAGATTAAGCGAAATCCGAAATAAAGTTACTGGGATTTGTACGGAGTTGCGAAATAATATAAATATAAACGAAATAAAGTTACATCATTAATAAAAACGGAAAGAAATAGATAACAATTATAACTGCTTTCTACACACACGAAACTACGTTTCCAGAAAAGATGAGTAGATTAAGCGATGCAGAAATGAGGTTACGTGAAAATATATTCGTATACAAATGAATTATATAAAGTAAACAAACATTTACTAAGTTAATTAGCGCAAGGGAAAGGATTGTAAATGGTTTTGGAACACTAAATTTCATGAAACACTAAATTGCATGTAAGACGACGAAAAGATGAGGCAATAGATAACTTAATTACCTGGAAAATCTACTTACATACGTAAAACAAAACACACACTAAACATAAGCCAACGAGATCATGATAAATAACCAGCAGGGGATGAAAGTGTCTACGGTCTGCACACACACACACACACACACACACACACACACACACACACACACACACACACACACACACACACACACACACACACACACACACACACACACACACACACCATTACGGTGTTTGCACAGAAGGCGACAAACATATCACGCAGCGCCAGAATTCTGTTGCTGGAAAATATACCTCAACGTAAAAAATGCGACTCTAAATACAGATCAACACATGCACATTTTACATGCACACGTGGATAAAGTAAATTCAGTAAAGTTTGTATATAAGAGGAAGAGATTATTCAGCGGCAGAATTATTAATTGAAAATGTACTCAAAATAGAAAAATAATGATACGCCAACTGTAGATAAAGAAAAGTATAATTCATTCACACACGCAGATAAATAAATATAAACAATAATAAAGTTTGCATGAAAGGTGACGAGGTGATTAATCAGTAGTAGAACTGTTATGACACCTGAAAATGTAACGAAATTATTATGCATAGACACTCTAACTATAGATAAACAAAAGCACAGCTGACAGGGAGGAAAGAATGTGATCGGTTGGCAAACACACGCACGTAGTAAAGGTTCCATGAAAGATGACTCGTAGATTATGGAGAAGGTAAACTGTGCAATTGGAAAACATCCCTAAAAATAAGGACACTTAAAATATTGATCAACAACAGCATATTTTATAACTCTAAGGAAAGAAAAAAAATACGGTTAATATACACATCAGTCTCGCTAGTGTAGAAAAGTGAAGAAGAGATTAAGCATTTGAATTAAAATTTGTCCTTGTCTTAAAAATACTCAAAAATATAGATAAGCAGGAATACAAACTATTTTCTGAAGGATAAAAGATTACTATGATTGAACGTTAGCATTACTGATGACGAACAGACTGAGCCATTCACAAACATGTTACTGTACAACACACTGCGTGCGAGGAAGACACAGAAAACAATTGTTAAACCCCAGGGACAAGAAGACTAATTGGGGGTTACTACACACACACACACACACACACACACACACACACACACACACACACACACACACACATGCAACCCCCCCCACACACACACACACATCAGTCAATTTGCATTCAAGGTGACGTGAAAAAAAAAAAAACAGATAAAAGGCAGAAATTATGTGAACGCGAAAATGAACTTGTGTGTTGAAAGGCTCCCCGGCTCGCAGGGTCTGACAGCAAGTGAAAAAACAATGATAATGTAATCTGATCAACGCGAGTGTTTTGTGCCTCGAGAGCATTACCGACGCATACTAATCTACGCGTTTTTTTTCTCAACAAAATCATGTTATGCTGCGTAAAGGCGCGTTTTGAAAAGATCGAAAGTGATGAGCTGAACGGAAAAAAATAACATAATGGCTCTTGATCTGAAAGCAATTATTTTTCGTCCACTATTGAACGTATCTGTAGAGGTAAAGGTGCAAAGAAAAAAGAATGATGAGGAGGAGGAGGTGAAGAGAAAGAAAGCCTCAGGCTCACTGACTGAGTGAGGTCATGTTTTGTTATTTTGTGCCATAAGCTGTCGCCTATTATATGTTTGAAGATGCCCTAAACTTAACCTAACTTAACAAAACAACCATACCATACGTCTTGACTCAGGAAAATGATCTTCTCTTCCTTACTAAACGAGACTTTCTATATAACACAGTGACGGCTTTCTTCGTTATTTTATGCTATAGGTGTCTGGATACCACGTGTTTGAAAGTTCCTTAAATTTAACCTAACCTTTTGGAAATACAGTGTTTGTTGCTTAAAACTTTTTAAGTTTTTAAGTTATATTTACCAAAACTGGTTTGTTTAGTAAGGCAAATACACGTGTGAAAATTTTTAAAATTCCAATAAACTCCCCAAATTTTTCGGCCCTGAAAATTCCCGGAAACCTTCCATGGAAAGTTTATATTTTACCGGAAACTTTCCCACCCTTTGCAACCCTACCCACTAGTCTGTTTAAGTGGAAATCCTATACTTTTTATTGAATTCTGCGTTTATCCCCTTTGTCTATTAAATCCAGGCAGTGGTCAATATCAAATACGTCTTTATATGCGTCACCTCGGGTCCGGGGTGTTTGTGTTGTATCGGTATTTATATGCCAACTCACAAGCACGTTTATCACATTAACTGAAGACAGACAGATAGACACAGACAGACAGTTAAATAGATATACAGTGAAGTTGATAGTTAACTGTTCTGGGCGGATAAATGGCAGATGGAGTTCAATGTAAGGAAGTGCAGTATTCTGAGTGTAGGTAGGAACAACCCCTCTCACAACTATTGCTTAAATGACACTCTCATAAGCAGGTCTGGGTGCGAGAGAGATGTAGGGGTCTTAGTGAGCTCTGATCCTCGTCCAAGGGCACAATGCATTCAAGCTAGAAATCGAGCAAATAGGGTACTGGGATTTATTTCAAGGAGCGTAAGCAACAGAAGCGCCGAAGTCTTCCTCATTTAGCATTAGTTAGACCTCATCTTGACTATGCGGTTCAGTTCTGGTCACCTTACTATAGAATGGATATCAAAATGTTAGAATCAGTGCAGAGGAGGATGACTAAGATGATTCAGGGGTTGAGAAACTTGCCATACGAGGAAAGACTCAAACAGTTAAAACTGCATTCTCTAGAAAGGCGAAGGGTGCGTGGAGACATGATCGAGGTTTATAAATGGATGAAGGGCTTTAATAAGGGAGATACTCATAAGGTTTTGTTGGTAAGAGAACCGGGTAGGACACGAAGTAATGGGTTTAAACTGGATAACTTCAGATTCAACAGGGACATAGGCAAAAATTGGTTTACTAACAGGGTTGTGGATGAGTGGAATAGGCTTAGCAGTCATGTGGTGAGTGCCAATAGAATTGTCACATTAAAAAATAGATTAGATAAATTCATGGACAGCGATATTAGGTGGAGTTAGATACACGGGAGCTTAGGGTCAAAGGAGCTGCCTTGTATAGCCCTACCGACCTCTTGTAGACTCCAACGTTCTAATGTTTTTATGTTCTTATAGTATATAGTTGTAATCTTATTTCATTACCTTATTCTTTATACGTCATTCATTTTTTACTCATGCATTTTTTTTTTGCATTGCCATTCACATTTGGTTCATTCAGTTATTCGTTCATATATTAATTATTCAGTAATTCGTGTATTCCTGTATTTGTTGCTCTGTTTTAATATTCTGACTTACGACGTAATATATTATTTTTTCCCTTTGCAGGCTTCCGGCGGAGGGGAGGAGGTGAGTTGCAACAGTGGCGGCCGTGTTTATGTGTGTGGGAGGGAGGAAATAATGATAGAGAAACAGAGAGAGAGAGAGAGAGAGAGAGAGAGAGAGAGAGAGAGAGAGAGAGAGAGAGAGAGAGAGAGAGAGAGAGAGAGAGAGAGAGAGAGAGAGAGAGAGAGAGAGAGAGAGAGAGAGAGAGAGAGAGAGAGAGAGAGAGAGAGAGAGAGAGAGAGAGAGAGAGAGAGAGAGAGAGAGAGAGAGAGAGAGAGAGAGAGAGAGAGAGAGAGAGAGAGAGAGAGAGAGAGAGCGTTAATGAATAAGAAAATTTCGAAAACGAGGTAAAATGAGTGTTTGGACTGGGCGCGGCGGAGAAAAAACTCTCACTGCCTGAACTGGAATGCGAGAGTCGAATGTTTTTTTTTCATTTAATCTTTTTTTTCCACTTTCCGGAATTTTCTTTGTAACATTTTATGGCGTCAACTTTTTTCTCTAATGATTTTAATTTTTTTTATTAAAGCCCTTTCTTTCAATTGCTTTTTTTTTGTCCTATTTTCTACGGATTTTATCTTTCAATTCTTTCTTTTATTTTCCTGTTATCTTATTTTTTCTTTTCATTTTCAATTATTTTCATATTTTTCTTTTGCTATTTTTTGTTTTGTGTTTTTTCATATTGTTTTCCCTACTAACCATTTTTCTTCTCCTGTGTCACCTCCAATTCTTCATGTTACACCCCTTCTTCCTCTTTTACCTCCTCCTCTTCCTCATTCTTCCCCTCCACCATTTCATCCTCTTCCTCCTCTGCACGCTCTTAGAGAAAATGTTTTCATCTGTTCCGTGGGTCACTGTTGTCCTGACGAACTTAGGATATTACTCAAGCAGGCAACCTCATTATAAACAAAAGAAGACACTCTATTGCCTGCCTTTCTATGTTGCGAAGTTTCCATGTTTCTTCATCTTTTTCTTCCTACACCTCCTCCTCCTCCTCCTCCTCCTCCTGCTATTACCGCTGCTCCTAAAAAATAATTAAAAGAGGTGGCCGAAAGAAAGATCAATTTCGGGAGGAGAGGTGTCCTGATACCCTCCTCTTGAAAGAGTTCAAGTCGTAGGCAGGAGGAAATACAGATGAAGGAAGACTGTTCCAGAGTTTATCAGCGTGAGGGATGAAAGAGTGAAGATGCTGGTTAACTCTTGCATAAGGGGTTTGGACAGTATAGGGATGAGCATTGAGTAGAAAGTCGTGTGCAGCGGGGCCGCGGGAGGGGGGGGAGGCATGCAGTTAGCAAGTTCAGAAGACCAGTCAGCGTGGAAATATCGATAGAAGATAGAAAGAGAGGCAACATCGCGGCGGAATTTAACAGGTAGAAGGCTATCAGTAGGAGGAGGAGAGCTAATGAGACGAAGAGCCTTAGACTCCACTCTGTCCTGAAGAGCTGTGTGAGTGGAGCCCCCCCACACGTGAGATGCATATTCCATACGAGGGCGGACAAGGTCCCTGTATATGGATAGCATCTGCGCGGGGGAGAAGAAGTGGCGGAGACGATACAGAACGCCCAACCTCGAGGAAGCGGATTTAGCAAGAGAGGAGATATGAAGTTTCCAGTTGAGATTTTGAGTTAAGGATAGACCGAGGATGTATAGTGTTGAAGAAGGTGACAGCTGGGTGTTGTCAAAGAATAGGGGATAGGTGTTTGGAAGATTGTGTCGAGTTGATAGGTGGAGAAATTGAGTTTTTGAGGCATTGAAGGACACAAGGATCCTTCTGGCCCAATCGGAAATGATAGCAAGATCTGAGGTTAAGCGTTCTGCAGCCTCCTGTCTGGAGTCGTGTACTTCCTGTTGTGATGGTCTTCTATTGAAAGAAGTTGAATAATGCAGAGTGGAGTCGTCGGCGTATAAGTGGACAGGACAGTTTGTTATGGAAAGAAGATCATTGATGAATAACAGGAAGAGAGTGGGTGATAGGACAGAGCCCTGTGGAACGCCACTGTTGATAGGTTTAGGGGAAGAGCAGTGACCGTCTACCACCGCAGAGATAGAACGGCCGGTAAGGAAACTGGAGATAAAGGAACAGAGAGAGGGATAGAATCCGAAAGAGGGCAGTTTAGAAAGCAAAGACTGGTGCCAGACTCTATCGAAGGCTTTCGATAGGACTAGCGCAACAGAGAAAGTTTCACCGAAACGGCTAAGAGTGGATGACCAAGAGTCAGTTAAGAGAGAAAGATCGCCAGTAGAACGCCCCTTGCGGAATCCACACTGGCGATCAGATAGAAGGTTAGAAGTGGAAAGTTGCTTTTGAATCTTCCGGTTAAGGATTGATTCAAAAGCTAAAGATAGACATGAAAGTAAAGCTATAGGTCTGTAGTCTGAGGGATTGGAACGGTCACCCTTCTTAGGCACAGGCTGTACAAAGGCATACTTCCAGCAGGAAGGAAAGATAGATGTTGATAGGCAGAAAGAAAGAGACGAAAGAGTTTGACCAGGCAGGGTGTCAGCACAGAAGCACAGTTTTTAAGGACAATAAGAGGCACTCCATCAGGTCCATAAGCCTTATGAGAGTTGAGGCCAGAGAGGGCATAGAAAACATCATTTGGACGTATCTTAATAACGGGCATAAAGGAGTCAGAGGGGGGATGAATAGGAGGAATATGCCCAGAATCGTCCAGGGTGGAGTTCTTACAGAAAGTCTGAGCGAAGAGTTCAGCCTTAGAGACAGATGAGACGGCAGTGCTGCCGTCAGGGTTACTGAGAGGAGGGAAAGAGGAAGAAGTGAAATTGGAGGAGATATTTTTGGCTAGATGCCAGAAGTCACGGGAAGAATTAGAAAAAGCAAGGTGTTGACATTTTCTATTTATAAAAGAAGTTTTGGTAAATCGGAGAATAGATTTGGCACGATTCCGGGCTGGAATGTAAAGGTCAAAGTTAGTGGGAGTTCGAAGGCTCTGGAACCTTTTGTGAGCTGCCTCACTATCTTTAATAGCACGAGAACAAGCGTGATTAAACCAAGGCTTCTTAGCATGAGAGGTAGAGAAAGTACGTGGAATGTATGCCTCCATTCCAGAGACAATCACCTCCATGATGCGCTGGGCACACACAGAGGGGTCTCTATCCTGGAAGCAGTAATCATTCCACGGGAAATCGGAAAAGTACATCCTCAGGTCGTCCCTCCGAGCTGAAGCAAAATGCCAGAAGCAGCGCCTCTTCGGCGGGTCCAGAGGATGTACAGGAGCGATAGGACAGGATACAAAAATAAGGTTATGATCGGAGGAGCCCAACGTAGAGAACAGTTTGACAGAGTAAGCAGAAGGATTAGAGGTAAGGAAGAGGTCTAGAATGTTGGTCCGGTCTCCAAGACGGTCGGGAATACGAATAAGGTGCTGAACCAACTGCTCTAGGTCGTTGAGGAGAGCAAAGTTGTAGGCTTGCTCACCAGGCTGGTCAGTGAAGGAGGACGAAAGCCAAAGCTGGTGGTGAACATTGAAATCTCCCAAGATGGAGATTTCAGCAAAGGGAGAGTGAGTCAAGATGTGCTCCACTTTAGAGTTCAAATAGTCAATGAATTTTACATAGTTAGTAGAGTTAGGTGAGAGATAAACAGCACATATGTATTTAGTAATAGGATGACAATGAAGTCTTAGCCAGATGGTGGAAAATTCAGAAGAGTCAAGATCGTGGGCACGAGAGCAAGTGATGTAGTTGCGCACGTAGGCGCAACATCCAGCTTTGGATTGAAATTTAGGATAGAGATAGTAGGAGGGAACAGAGTAGAGGTTGCTGTCAGTAGCCTCAGAACCTGTGTTTCGGTGAGGAAGAGAAGGTGGGGTTTAAGGGAGGAGAGATGGTGTTCCACAGAATGAAAATTAGAGCGAAGACCGCGAATGTTGCAGAAATTGATAAGGAGGAGGTTCGAGGAGTTATCAGGACACCTCCCAAGTCGACAGCCAGAAGGGGAGTCCTCCCTGGGGGAATTTATGTCCCCCCCCCCCCCCAGGCGGGGACTCCGAGGCGGTGTTTTCGTTTCGTTTTTACATACCGTGAATTCTTTATGGGGCATCTCTCTCCGTGGTGTGTGTGTGTGTGTGTGTGTGTGTGTGTGTGGCCTGCACTGAGTAATGAACGGAGGCACAACGCGTCCAGCCCCTCAATAAAACACAAGCGGCCGGAGCCTAGTAATTAGCTTTGTGCGTCATCAGTCTCTGCTAGGTTGTTGTGTGGCTTATGGTTTTATCTACTAAACCATTACCTTCATTTTTTTTCTTTTTTCTATTTGTTTACTAATTGTTTCTAGTTTGACGCTCTCCTTGTTTTTCATTTAATGTTTTCAGGTTCTGATCGTTTTTTTTTCCTGTTTTTTACCCATTTTACTCTGTTTTGTAATTGTGTAGCTGTCTTGATAATTTCCGAGCCCTCATGCAGTCGTTATTTCTCATACATATCCTCATTTATGTACCTAAATATATATATATATATATATATATATATATATATATATATATATATATATATATATATATATATATATATATATATATATATATATATATATATATATAAACTCCATTTTATATATTATTATCTTATTCAATTCCTGTTCTTAGAAATTAGTTCACAATTATTCGTCTGTCAATTCATTTGATGTTGTATGAACTTACTCCGACGATGGTTTCAAGCTCCCCATGGAAATACGAACACTACCCGTTTTCTCCGACACTTATTCGCATTCCCTTACAACAGTTCCTAAAGGTCATAAAGGGTATGATTCGGGTTGTCATGTGAGTTATTTCACATTCATGGTGCAGAAGCCTTGTCAGACTTTCACTATGGTCATAAAATTACCCATGGAAATACTTACACAACCCCTACAAAACCTTACCAGATGTTTGAGAACACGGGCACCTCCTCTCTGCGTTCCTAATTTGACTGTCTCACACACTTCATTCATTATTATTTTACAACAATGTACAAAGGCCACAAAGGAGACAAGTCGGGTTTTCATAAGTTATCTTCACATTCTTGGTGCAGAAGCCTTGTCATTCCACCCCCAGGCTCTACCAAACGTGGGTGTGCCAGCCCCGAAATGTTTGAAGATATGTAAGGCAAGGCAAGTATAGAGAAGAAATCGTCATACAGGCGGGAGGAAATCACTCGTTGGCAACTCCTACAGCCTTCATGCTCGGCCCCGCCACGTCCTCGTTGTCTGCCCAAACCGACGACTTCACACACCTCACTCCCACCCTGTTTCCTGACCTCAACATTCATTTTTACGAAAAACTGTGACCACCATCATCTTCCTGAGAAAATTCTACATCGCACTAGTATAGACTTGTAATAATAATGTAAAATTACACACACGAAAATCAGAGTTAAATGAAGTAGGGAATAAATATTTTCTTGCACTTATTTCCCTTCAACTCCTTAGTACTCAGCTGGTTTTCGTCGCATCACTTTTTTAAGTACAGATCCTAAATCTGCATGCTTTTCTGCTTCTGATGGTGTAGCGTACGTCCCGGGGTAAAAATATACATAGGCTCAAAATCGCCACCGATCATAAGCCGCGCCGTGACGGCGTTCGTGCGCATCGGCTTTTGTTTACTCAAGTCAGACTCGCCGCTCACCTCAAGCCAAAGAGACTATATACGAAGAGATAGTGGTATGTAGTAATTCCTCGGGCGTGCGGAAGTAGCGCCATCTATTGCAGCCCACCAAAATCGTCACTTTTCAGGGGTCGCTTTACTATTTTGAAGTACCCGCCACAGCACCCTATCCGGCCTTTGTTTTTTTCATTATTGTAAAATGATTTTACTAATGGGGTAAAGAAAAATATATTTGTTCTTATGTTTTATTAGGTATTATCTACACTATATCAATTTGTTATTTTAGGAAAAATATGGTAGAAAGCATTTGCTAATATATATATATATATATATATATATATATATATATATATATATATATATATATATATATATATATATATATATATATATATATATATATATATATATATATATATATATATATATATATATATATATATATATATATATATATATATATATATATATATATATATATATATATATATATAGTATATATATATATATGTGTGTGTGCGCAGCAAACATATCCAGTGCTTTAAATGCAAGCAAAGCATACAACATTCTATGCATGCTAAATTACTATAATGCCTTTGCAACTGTGGTAACCCGGATGTCACACTGGTCCTGTGTCCCAGGGTAATGGGTTCCCTAACACCACAGGCTCAAGGGCCAATGTTACGGAGATGAGCACCGAGGCCACGCGCTGCTACTGCGTATGCCCCCAACCGTACCTTTACCTTTTGCAACATGCTCTTAGCTGAGTAAAAATATCATACAAACTGTACAAGTGCCAAATAATGGCAAGCTTTGCATACTGCTTGACAGGGCAGAGAACAAAAGCTTCTAAGCATTACAACTGAAATAAACAATGGGAGACACTCAAAGCCTGTTAACTGAATATGACCCGATTTATAACAGGCAAAACCAACAACGGTGCGTTATATACAATAAAAACTGTATAAAAATGTTGCAAGGCACATCAATATAAGAGTAAGGCATCATAAAACATGCTGAAATACATGATGGAGGACATCAAGAAGGTAACACATGAGTTGTCTTAAATGGAATGCAATAACTTGGTGGTCCTGGGAGACAGCCGAGCCGGGAGGTGAAAATGGGATGTAGGACACGGTATGATCTCACAAGCTCTGACCTTGGTGTCAGGGTCATGAAGATATTAAGCTCAGCAGGCACAACTATGCAGCAGAGGCACATATGATAAAAGCAAATGAGACAAAATAAGGCAACTCATAGTGTAAGAAAATAGCAGGAAAGTTATGCTGCAGTATGTGACACACCAAATTACAGGACAGAGAGTGATATGTATTTCATAGGCTACATCAGTAAACATGTAGCATTTATTGCAGGAAGCACACATTAAAGTTGGATGTAATAAAATATGTTTTTAGCACACATAAAAGTTGGATGTAATAAAATCATTTAATATGAAACTCCTTGAACTGGCCAACCAAACAAACCACTCTCTGTCCACCCCACCCCCCTCAAAAAAGCATTAATTTTTACAAGGTTTATGAGTCATTAGTCAAGAATATCAACTGCCATTACATTTTGTCAAAAAATATCATACCTATGTGATTATGTATATCATATAAAGCAGAAAAAAACATTGCATGCTGTAATACAAACAAGATTACTCCTGGAAGCCACATTAATGATGCCAGACATATGATGATAGACACTTAGTGTGATGAAATTACAAGCTGTACTTCACATCATGAAACCAAGCCAAGTGTCACTGCAGCACATATTAGGTAAGGCAGACACCAAAAGCTTGTTACCTGAACAAGATTAAATATAACAGGCAAAATCCACAATAAAGTATTGCATACTGTTGGGTAGGGAAGAGAACAAATGCTTCCAAGCATTACACCTGAAATAAACAATGGCAGATATTCAAAGCTTGTGAGCTGAACAAGATCTGATTTATAACAGGCAAAACCAACAATGGTGCATTACATGCGATATCTGGCAGGGGATTCCTTGCATTACAACTGGAAAGTGGCAGACACCTAAAGCTTGTTAACTGAACAAGATCTGATTTATAACAGGCAAAACCAACAATGGTACATTACATGTGATATCTGGCAGGGGAGATAAATGATTCCTTGCATTACAACTGGAAAGTGGCAGACACCCAAAGCTTGTTAATTGAACAAGATCTGATTTCTAACAGGCAAGACCAACAATGGTGCATTACTTGCAATATTTGGCAAAGTATATGGAAAAAATTTATTGCCGTAACAAGAGTAATACTAAATAATGGCAAATCCCACGAAGTATCTAATCTTTTGACAAAGCCTGTGCTCTTTGCTGCAGGGCTGTCAGAGTCTGTTTGCTCCAGCCAACATTTACTGAAATACCCCTGAGTCATGAGTGAAGTGTTGAAACTGAAGGCAAGTGAAATACTGTGCTTAGAAATCTATTAGCATTTGGACTTTGATAGTATAAGGCCAGAGCAAACCTCCTCTCTTGTAACCCACATCTCCTACTAGGCTTAGATCTTGGCATCTTGCAGCATGTTGAACCTGACCTTAGAAAAAATCCACCTCTATTGGATCTAAAAAATTGCTGGCTCTGGGCAAAAACTGCCCAGGAGTTGTAACAGCCTGGGCTTTGAGCTGCCTTGCCTCCCGGTGCAGACGGCAGACTGTTGTGTGCAGCAATTTTCACTTTTCATGTCTGAAAATACATGCAAAAATATTTAATCACAATTAATCACAATTCTAAATAATAAAATATGTGCATGTGATTGCATTATTTTCAGTGCTATAAGGACAGTGAATCTAAGCATTGACATTATGTCTGCACGCCAGCTTCGATGGAAGGCTTCACTTAGATTGCCTGACAAGAGTAATATTTTCAGGAGATGGGGGAGAGGATACAACTGGAGACTCTTGACAGATATAATGTCAAGATCTAAAAGCACCCATTTTCCATATATATATCTTTATGTTCAGTCCATACTAAAACATTTATCAATGTGTTGCCACACTAAAAATCTAAAAATTCCCTGTTTCTGCAATGTTAGTCATACCTAAGCCCTGCTAAACCATCCAAGTGAAATGAGTTCCGGGGGGCAGCATGAGCCAATACTAAATGGCGCCACTATAAAAAAAATTGCCTGCGTCATGATGGGCCTGGGCCAACCGCCAGGTCCCTGAAGAAAACCTACCGGCGCTATAGGCGGGTGGGAAAAAAAAAAAAAAAAAAAAAGGATCACATCAGAAGAATGGACAAAGGTTTGTTAGTTTAAAATGGAACAGGATAAACAAGAAACAGGCAGGTATCTGTGGACACTACTGTTACTATCAATTGCCAGCCTATGGCAAAATTTGAACCTATGCTATCAAAAACATAAGACCCATATGCTGATAACTCGACTAATCGTAACGGTACTACAGCCATAGAAACATAATAGAGTTTAAATATATCATTCAAAATGTCAACCTTTTTACATACCTTTTTTTTTAGATGTGTAGCCTACTGGTGTAACAGTTAAATATTGAACTCAATTTGTATGCAGAGATGTGAGGTATGTTATTAAGCTGTAATGTTTCCAACACATTAGTTGTGATTAAAGCAACACAGAATAGTAACTAAAGAGGATAAATTATCACTGAGAACAAGAGGTTCCTTACTATATTGTGGTGAGCTTGATGGCCGAGTCGAGTTTCCTCCAGCCCCATCAAATTCAAATCCTGTTGCGAGGCAATTTTTTAATCAAAGTGAAAAATGGATGCAAATGGTCACTAAAACTAGTTATTATACTTGGTGTCACAAAGTCGGGCAAAGAATTTAGGGAAGGACTCCCGGACTTGGCGTCACTGATGAGGTAAATGATCTCGTGCACTCATTGGGCTATAATATATACATTGTTATAATGTGTATTATTGTCTTGTTACTATATATTACCTACTGATAATGGAAATACATGTCAGGATTAATCATCAAATACAAGGAAAAAAGAATCATGTATGGAAATTGTGAACTTTTAAGTTCATGTAACAAACAAAGTTTATTATACACAAAAAGGTTGGATACTTCAGATGTAAAAGATTTTTGGATATAACATCACCCCCTTCCTCCATATTGGTTCTTTAAAGCAAGGGTTGACTACAGCTGATTATTATTTGCGGCAGGTTACACGACACTTTTTTTAGTGCAAACCATTTGGAAATCAATGATCATTATAAGGAATACTTCTCATGAGTAGCTACTAAAACTTGACAACCTAGAAGGATGCACCATCAGACTGTAAAGGATAGATATATTATAAGACATAGCTACATTGGTGGATCCAAAGGGGGGCCCAGGGGGCCCGGCCCCCCCCCCCCCCATGGTCCTGAGTGATACAGGAAAACTAGCTCAAAAGCACGCTGCGGCTAAAACAATGCTTTGGCACAAAGTCCAGGCCGTTATACCCATTGATTTAGGTCACCACCAGTTTTTCAAGACCAGGACTGCCGAGAATGGCTAATCGGTAATGCTAATGCTCCTTCCACCCGCAAAAAGTCTGACGTCCTCCCAAAAACTAATTTCCTGGATCTTCACCCAAAGACATACCGTAACATGGTTCAGTGATCATGGACAAAAAAAAAATGTCAAGACAATCAATATCCAATCATTTCAGGATACATAAATCAGCATCCATATGAAGGAATTCTACAACTTAAAAGTGATGTTGAGCAGGGCATGTGTTAAGTGACTTGCACAGTCTATTTTGTGAAGTCATAATTAGATTAATAACACAACAATCAACAAACACTAGATGAAGTATTCATACCAAAATCAGTACATGGAGCTGGTGCACTGCAATGGGGAGCACATTCCTGCAGCTCACCAAGAGGGTTGGATGCTGCCATGTAGTTCAGGGAGTGGCTAAATGTCTTCACCCTTGGCCTCTTTCTTGGCCTCTCCCCCTTCAGCTGCCACATTCTCTTGGATGATATCGGACGTGTTCGGATCTGTTGGGATGTGGTTGTGTTAGATGTGGGATAACATACGACAGTGGAACATGGAAGGAAAGAGTATGTCCACACGGTAAAATACAGAGAAGAGGATTGCACTGCATTAGTTGAGTGATTACAAGATGTAAATTGAAATTCTTTGGATACTGAAAGGATGTACGGGGACAACTGGGTGAGAAGGGAGAGAGATGCAGATTTTTGTTATATAGCTAGATACACCAATAAAGACTTAGGACATACACATTCAGAAAGACCACAATTTTGGCTGCTAGACAGAAAAACACTAGATGTCAAAGTGCCAGGACATTGAAGGAAGTAATAATAAGAAAAGCAATAATAATTAATGAGTATAAATATATTTCTGATATTTTTGTTTATCTTAATGCTAGTATTGGAATTTGCAAACACTAAGAATATAATAAATAAATATTGATAAATTAATTAAAATAAATACATTAATTATTGTACTAATACTACCACTAACAATATTAACAGCACTGCATCTAATAGACTGAGCAATAAACTGAGTCTGATTTGTAGCCATAATTAAACTGTCTCTGTCTGAGTGGCCGAAAGGAAGGTCAATTTCGGGAGGAGATGTGTCCTGATACCCTCCTCTTGAAAGAGTTCAAGTCGTAGGCAGGAGGAAATACAGATGAAGGAAGATTGTTCCAGAGTTTACCAGCGTGAGGGATGAAAGAGTGAAGATGCTGGTTAGCTCTTGCATAAGGGGTTTGGAAAGTATAGGGATGAGCATGAGTAGAAAATCGTGTGCAGCATGGCCGCGGGAGGAGGGGAGGCATGCGGTTAGCAAGTTCAGAAGAGCAGTCAGCGTGGAGATATCGATAGAAGATAGAAAGAGAGGCAACATCGCGGCGGAATTTAAGAGGTAGAAGACTATCAGTAGGAGGAGGAGAGCTGATGAGACGAAGAGCCTTAGACTCCATGCACTCTGTCCAGAAGAGCTGTGTGAGTGGAGCCCCCCACACATGAGATGTATACTCCATACGTAGGCGGACAAGGCCCCTGTATATGGATAGCAACTGCGCGGGGGAACAGAACTGGCGGAGACGATATAGAACGACCAACCTCGAGGAAGCTGATTTAGCGAGATGGGAAATTTAAAGTTTCCAGTTGAGATTTTGAGTTAGGGATAGACCGAGGATGTTTAGTATTGAAGAAGGTGACAGCTGAGTGTTGTCGAAGAATAGGGGATAGGTGTTTGGAAGATTGTGTCGAGTTGATAGGTGGAGAAATTGAGTTTTTGAGGCATTGAAGGACACAAGGTTCCTTCTGCCCCAATCGGAAATGATAGCAAGGTCTGAGGTTAAGCGTTCTGCAGCCTCCAGTCTGGAGTCGTTTACTTCCTGTTGTGATGGTCTAGTATTGAAAGTAGCTGAATAATGCACAGTGGAGTCGTCGGCGTATGAGTGGACAGGACAGTTTGTTATGGAAAGAAGATCATTGATGAATAACAGGAAGAGAGTGGGTGATAGGACAGAGCCCTGTGGAACATCACTATTGATAGGTTTAGGGAAGAGCAGTGACCGTCAACCACCGCAGAGATAGAACATTAGGAAAGGAAACTGGAGATAAAGGAACAGAGAGAGGGATAGAATCCGAAAGAGGGCAGTTTAGAAAGCAAAGACTGGTTAAGAGAGCAAGAAGATCGCCAGTAGAATTCCTCTTGCGGAATCCATACTGGCGATCAGATAGAAGGTTAGAAGTGGAAAGGTGCTTTTGAATCTTCCGGTTAAGGATTGATTCCAAAGCTTTATATAGACATGAAAGTAAAGCTATAGGGCGGTAGTTTGAGGGATTGAAACGGTCACCCTTCTTAGGCACAGGCTGTACAAAGGCATACTTCCAGCAGGCAGGAAAGATAGATGTTGATAGGCAGAGACGAAAGAGTTTGACCAGGCAGGGTGTCAGCACGGAAGCACAGTTTTTAAGGACAATAGGAGGCACTCCATCAGGTCCATAAGCCTTCTGAGAGTTGAGGCCAGAGAGGGCATAGAAAACATCATTTAAAAGAATCTTAATAACAGCCATAAAGGAGTCAGAGGGGGGATGAGTAGGAGGAATATACCCAGAATCGTCCAGGGTGAAGTTCTTACAGAAAGTCTGAGCGAAGAGTTCAGCCTTAGAGACAGATGAGACGGCAGTGCTGCCGTCAAGGTTAAGGAGAGGAGGATAAGAGGAAGAAGTGAAATTGGAGGATATGTTTTTGGCTAGATTCCAGAAGTCACAGGAAGAATTAGAAGAAGCAAGGTGTTGATATATATATACATATATATATATATATATATATATATATATATATATATATATATATATATATATATATATATATATATATATATATATATATATATATATATATATATATATATATATATATATATATATATATATATATATATATATATATATATATATATATATATATATATATATATATATATATATATATATATATATATATATATATATATATATATTATTAAACAGCCAAGGCTGTTTAATAATGGAACCGTCTGTTATTGTTTGGCTTTCCGGAACATTTAATAACGACAAACGTGTTAATGACAGTGACGACCGCGACGGTGATAGTGATGCCGATAACGACGGTGATGATGACGATGATGATGATGATGATTATGATGTGTGATGTCGTAGTAATAAGGTCAGCAGTAACAGCAACATACCGTAAATAAAAGCACAACAACAACAACAACAACAATATCAATAACGAAAATAGAAAGCGAAAGGAAGTGAAGTAGAAAAAAAAGATCAAGAAGAAAAAAGAAAATATAGAGGAAGAAATGAAGAGGGAAAAGGAAAAAAACATATGTAAATGAATCAAGTTAGCTGATTAAGGGGCAACAAAAACAACACACACACACACACACACACACACACACACACACACACACACACACACACACACACACACACACACACACACACACACACACACACACACACACACACACACACACACACACACACACACACACACACACACACACACACACACACACACACACACACACACACACACACTCTCCTTCTCTGCCTAAGGAAAGACGAGGAAGAGGAGAGCAATGCACACACTGAGGAAAGAGGAAAACAAAGACCTGAAGAAAACTGAGCAAGAAAAAAGAGAAAGAAAAGGAAGCAGAAAAAAATACCTTACCTAAAAAAAATGAAGGGAGAAGAAAGTGATGAAAAAATTACTTCCTGCTGACTGAAGAATGAACAGAGGAAAGGAAGAGAAGAAGGAAGAAGGAGGAGGAAAAGAAGAAAAAAATAGATTAAATGATGGAGAAAAAATCTTTGCTTGAGACATAAGAAAAAAAACTTGAGAGAAAGAAAAAAGAAGAAAAAAGTGGTGAGATGATAGAAACATAATAAGGTGGCAGAGAGAGAGAGAGAGAGAGAGAGAGAGAGAGAGAGAGAGAGAGAGAGAGAGAGAGAGAGAGAGAGAGAGAGAGAGAGAGAGAGAGAGAGAGAGAGAGAGAGAGAGAGAATCGTAGTTTATTTCCCGCCATTTTCCTTTCAGCATTGAACGTAACTCTCACAAACCAAGACGTTCCATTTCGCCGTCATTCCACTTATACAATTCTTCTGTCATCACTACTTCCAATATCATCTATCACTTCCATATATTGTCGTTGTCATTCCTAAAAGGTTCGTTTATTGAGGCCTTATTTTACTTTTTTTCTGCCATTTAGAGGGAACAAGGAGGAGAAAGGGAAGGAGGAGGAGGAGAAGGAAGTGGTGATAGGAGTTCTTAGTATTGAAGGAGGTGAAATAAAAGTAAAAAAGATAAGGAGCAAAAGGAAGTCAGTGAAAAAAAAGCTGATGTGAAAAAAAAATGAGGCGTAAGAAATGCAGAGAGAGAAGAAACAATCTGAGAAATAAACTGAGGAGGAAGGAATGGAGGAACACAAAGGAACACAAGAAACACAAATGAAGAACAAACATCAGCAGACCCTCTGGTCCTAACGAGGTTGTTAGTGACAAGCTACACAGGAGCGAAGGAACTGAAGAAAATGGGTTCTTTACTAAAGGAGAGAGAGAGAGAGAGAGAGAGAGAGAGAGAGAGAGAGAGAGAGAGAGAGAGAGAGAGAGAGAGAGAGAGAGAGAGAGAGAGAGAGAGAGAGAGAGAGAGAGAGAGAGAGAGAGAGAGAAATACCCAGCACACACAGTGTGAAAAAGAAAAAAAGTACAGCAAAAATGGAGAATGAATGATATAAAGAAGGAAGTGAGTGGAACGTAAACAAGAAAATGAAAATGAAAGGAAGAGAAAGACAGAAATGCTAAAGAAATGCTAAATGAAGGAGGCAGGAGATAAGAGAAAATCAATGTTTAATAGAGGAAGGAGAATGAAGAAAAACGGAAGGAAGGGAAGGATAAAAAGTGAGAAAGAAGAAAGAAAGGAATCATGGATAACTATTAGCTCGCAGACTGAATATGGAAGAGAGAGAAAACACACACACACACACACACACACACACACACACACACACGTGACACATCAATATTTGCAATCATAGCGACCGAAGCTTTACGATGTAGTTAAATCGTATGTGTGTGTGTGTGTGTGTGTGTGTGTGTGTGTGTGTGTGTGTGTGTGTGTGTGTGTGTGTGTGTTTTCTGATGTCTCCATGCGCTAGGGGGAGGGATTACTGTGTGTGTGTGTGTGTGTGTGTGTGTGTGTGTGTGTGTGTGTGTGTGTGTGTGTGTGTGTGTGTGTGTGTGTGTGTGTGTGTGTGTGTGTGTGTGTGTGTGTGTGTGTGTGTGTGTGTGTGTGTGTGTGTGTGTGTGTGTGTGTGTGTGTGTGTGTGTGTGTGTGTGTGTGTGTGTGTGTGTGTGTGTGTGTGTGTGTGTGTGTGTGTGTGTGTGTGTGTGTGTGTGTGTGTGTGTGTGTGTGTGTGTTTTCTGATGTCTCCATACGCTAGGGGGAGGGATTACTGTGTGTGTGTGTGTGTGTGTGTGTGTGTGTGTGTGTGTGTGTGTGTGTGTGTGTGTGTGTGTGTGTGTGTGTGTGTGTGTGTGGGCGAGTTTATGTCTCCATTCGTAAACATTTGGAGTACATTTTGGAAACATTTGTTTGTTTTACTGTTTGTTATAATATTTTACGTCACTTTATTTATGTTTATTTGTTTATGTTGTTACGTACTCCAGTTGGATTCCCTTCGCCTCCCCTTTTGATGTGTGTGTGCGTGCGTGTCCGTAAAATTAGTTCTAAATTGGTTTTGTTCTGGGTTTAATAAATTTATACCCGCAAGGGAGACAAACTGTATGGTGATTGTGTGTGTGTGTGTGTGTGTGTGTGTGTGTGTGTGTGTGTGTGTGTGTGTGTGTGTGTGTGTTTGCTTGGCAGTGGACACACACACACACACACACACACACACACACACACACACACACACACACACACACACACACACACACACACACACACACACACACACACACACACACACACACACACACACACACACACACACACACACACACACACACACACAGGTAAATGTTTCATATAATCATTTCCTCAGCACCACACAATCAAAGCGGCTCGTCTTGGCAACTGTAATCACACACTAATTGCCGCATTTACTCCGGGAACGACGAAAGACACCTTTTCTCACCTTATTTCCTCCTCCCCGTGTCAGGGTTTATTGCCCTCGCCTTCCCACGTCCTTCCCTTCTTCTCGTCGCTTTATTAAACCATTATTTATGCCCAGTCCGCGTCATTTCCATTTAGATTATGTTCTTTATTTTACTCCCTCAAGAAACTCCTCCGTCCCACCTTGTCAGAGAGAGAGAGAGAGAGAGAGAGAGAGAGAGAGAGAGAGAGAGAGAGAGAGAGAGAGAGAGAGAGAGAGAGAGAGAGAGAGAGAGAGAGAGAGAGAGAGAGAGAGAGAGAGAGAGAGAGAGAGAGAGAGAGAGAGAGAGAGAGAGAGAGAGAGAGAGAGAGAGAGAGAGAGAGAGAGAGAGAGAGAGAGAGAGAGAGAGAGATAAAGAGTAAAAATGAGCGCGGGAAAAAGGAGACTGTGAAAAAGGGGAGGAGGGATATGAGGGAGAGGAAATGCAAATGAAGCGAGTCTCAGGGGGAGGAAAGACCAATCCTTATCACACGACCAAAGCAATCACCCCCCTCCCCTCACTTTCTTATTCAGGACCTAAAACCTGGAATTCTATTCCTAATAATATTAAAGCTCTAAACTCAATACACTCCTTTAAAAAACAATTTAAAAAACATATTCTTCTCAATTATAATTATTAAGTCCATGTATCATCTGTCAGAAAGCGTCCTCAGCTTAATCAATTATTACCTTATACTATTATTATTGTATTAATAATATTACATTATCATTTACAGTACTACCATATTGTTTTTATAAATCAATTACAATTTTTGTACTAATGATATTGTGTTAATATTATCACTTTAATTATTATTTACACTACTATTATTTTATAGTTATCACAATGTTAATTATTACTATTATCACTATAACTATTATTATTATTATTATTATTATTATTATTATTATTATTATTATTATTATTATTATTATTATTATTATTATTATTATTATTATTAATATCATTATTATTATTTTTATCATTATATATATATATATATATATATATATATATATATATATATATATATATATATATATATATATATATATATATATATATATATATATATATATATATATATATATATATATATATATATATATATATATATATATATATATATATATATATATATATATATATATATATATATATATATATATATATATATATATATATATATATATATATATATATATATATATATATATATATATATATATATATATATATATATATATATATATATATATATTTTTGCACTATTGACTAAATCTGGCACCTAAGTTTCAGTACTGCGCAAAAAGCTCTAGCTTTAAATGGGCTCCTGCACTACAAAATTATTGTAAATACATAATTGTATAAAGGGATAATAAAATGTTTCAAATGTTTCAAATGTTTCCTCCCCTCTTCTCTCCCTCTTCTTCCCTCTCTCCTTTTCTCACTTCTTTCTTTCTCGCGTTGCCCTCTCACTTCCTTCTTCCCATCTCCACCTCCTTCTTTTCTTCCTCCTCCCTCCTCCCTCTACCCTTCATTCTCCATCCTCCCTCCTTTCCTTTTCTCCCTCATTTTACCTCATAGTATTTCCTCCTTTCACCGTCCCTTTTCGATCGTATCCCTTGAGTTTTCTTCCTCTTCCCTTTATCTTCGTTCCCCAGCCCGGATTCTCCCTTCTTTCTCTCCCGCCCTTCCTTCCCGCCCGTCCTTTCATCAGTTTCCTTTTCTCCTTCCTTACCTCCTTGTAATATTTTTCCTTCCTCTCACTGTCTTTCCCCTCTCCGTCCTCTTTCTTTCCTCCCTCTGCCTATCCCTCTCCTCTCTTCCTAACTCATTTTACCTCCATGTATTTTTTTTTCTCGCTCCCTCTCAGTCAAAGTTGTTGTTCTTCCTCATTCCCATCAGCTTAATCCTATCTTCTTTCTTTTATCTTTCTGTTCTTGCTTATTTCCTTTCGTGTCTTCTCTTTCGCTGTTTTCGTTTATATATTTTTTACAAACTCGTCATGTTTCTTTTTTTCCTGTTTTCGTTCCATCTATCACTTTTCGTCGTGGTCTTCTTTCCGTCATTAGTCATGTTTGCCTTTCCTTCGCTTTCATTTCTTCTCTTTCGCCTTCCCTCCCTTTGCCATCTCTCCTTCCATCCTTCTTTCCTTCATTCCGTCATTCCGTCCTCCCTACCTTGATCCATGCCTCACTGTCTATCATGTTTTCCTTCCTTCGTCATTTCTGTTCTTCCTTCCTTCCATCCTTCTTTTCTTTGTTCCTTCCATCCTTCCTTGCCCTATACATCGCTTCATTTTTTTCTTTTTCTTCCTTCCTTTCTTCCTTCATTCCTTCCTTCTCATCACCTTTTCTTCCTTCTCTTTCTTCTTTCTTCCCCTCCTGCATTCCGTGCTTCCCTCCCTGCTTCCTACCTAGCTCCCGTCTTTCCTTTCCTCTTTTCTTCCTTCCCTTTGTTTCATTCTTTCCCTTCTTTTATTTATTTATTCATCTTCCAATTAGTTATTTTTTCATCTTCCTCTCTTTCCATCTATCTTTCGTTTTTACCTCATTTGTCCTTCAATCCTTCCTTCATTTCTTCCTTCCTTCCCTCCTTCATTCGTTTCTTTCATGATTCCCTTTCCCATTCTTTCTACTTTTTTTACCTCCATTCTTTCAGCCATTCTCTTTTCCTCTCTTTCTTTTCTCTCTTCCCCCCGAATGACTCCCGTTATTGTCTCCTGACAATAACCTTTATTTTTACTCAGTTTGAGAAAGTGTCGAATTTATTTTTTTCTTTTCTTTTCAAAGTGTCTTTTTATAGTCTTGGTGTTGATTGTTTTTTGGCAGCAATGAGAGAGAGAGAGAGAGAGAGAGAGAGAGAGAGAGAGAGAGAGAGAGAGAGAGAGAGAGAGAGAGAGAGAGAGAGAGAGAGAGAGAGAGAGAGAGAGTGAGAGAGAGAGAGAGAGAGAGAGAGAGAGAGAGAGAGAGAGAGAGAGAGAGAGAGAGAGAGAGAGAGAGAGAGAGAGATAGAGAGAGAGAGAGAGAGAGAGAGAGAGAGAGAGAGAGAGAGAGAGAGAGAGAGAGAGAGAGAGAGAGAGAGAGAGAGAGAGAGAGAGAGAGAGAGAGAGAGAGAGAGAGAGAGAGAGAGAGAGAGAGATATATATATATATATATATATATATATATATATATATATATATATATATATATATAAGTGTGTGTGTGTGTGTGTGTGAGAGAGAGTGAGGAGATATTTTATACATTTTCTGTCTCAACTCTCTCTCTGATAATTCACGTTTGCTGGATATTCCTTGAGGGTTTGTAGACCCAGTGTGGAGCGGGAGGCCAGTGGAGGCACGGAGTAGTGGAGGGAAGGAGAGAAAGAGTGGAGGGAAGGAGGAAAGGAGGGGTGGAGGATAGATTGAAAGATAGGTTAGGTGCGTGACGGTAGTGAGGGAGAAAGGGAGGAAAGGTCAGGAAGAAAAATAAAAGGAAATAGGTAAAGGTAGGAAAGGAAGGAGAGGAGAGGAGGAAGGGAGGAGAAAGGATGAAAGAAAGAAGGCTAGGGAATAGACGGTTGGAAGTGGGGGAGGAAAGATTAGGAAGAAGAGGAGGAATGAGGAGAAAGTGAATATAAAGAAAGGTAAGGGAAGAGAGGAGAAACCGTGGAGGAAAGGAAAAAGGGAAGGACTCGAGGACGGGGGCTAGGAGATGGGAAGAAAGGCGGAGAGAAGGGACGAGAGGAAGTGTCCGAGCAGGAAGAAAGGAGGGAGGTAATAAGTAGCAAGGAAGAGAGAGAGAGAGAGAGAGAGAGAGAGAGAGAGAGAGAGAGAGAGAGAGAGAGAGAGAGAGAGAGAGAGAGAGAGAGAGAGAGAGAGAGAGAGAGAGAGAGAGAGAGAGAGAGAGAGAGAGAGAGAGAGAGAGAGAGAGAGAGAGAGAGAGAGAGAGAGAGAGAGAGAGATGCTGCAGTCAATACAACGTTTAATTAATGTTATATACACACACACACACACACACACACACACACACACACACACACACACACACACACACACACACACACACACACACAC
The DNA here is from genome assembly GCF_024679095.1 of Eriocheir sinensis. Taxonomy (NCBI): domain Eukaryota; kingdom Metazoa; phylum Arthropoda; class Malacostraca; order Decapoda; family Varunidae; genus Eriocheir; species Eriocheir sinensis. The sequence goes on along the minus strand of NW_026111294.1, from coordinate 517,069 downwards.
ACACACACACACACACACACACACACACACACACACACACACACACAGCCCCACAGACACACACACACACACACACACACACACACACACACACACACACACACACACACACACACACACACACACAGACACACACACACACACACACCCCACTGACACACACACACACACACACACACACACACACACACACACACACACACACACACACACACACACACACACACACACACACACACACACACACACACACACACACACACACACACACACACACACACACACACACACACACACACACACACACACACACACACACACACACACACACACACACACACACACACACACACACACACACACACACACACACACACACACACACACACACACACACACACACACACACACACACACACACACACACAGCCTCACTGGCACACACACACACACACACACACACACACACACTAATTACCACATCCCTTTTGTCCTATTAACGCCACTCCATCCGTCTCGAGATGCAGGTGTTTAATTAGACAGGTGTACAGGCTCGAATACGAAAAGATAAAACCACACTTTACGACCTAACAACGACAATCGGCGACCTGCAATTTGTGGGAGGTCGCACATGGTCGCGCGTGAGACCGTCATGTGTCTCCGTCCGCCATACGACCGAAAAGGTCGGCTGTAGTTTTTTGGTGCTGCACCAAAGTGTGACTGACGCACCGAACAGCAGATAATTTACATGACAAAATCTGCAACCTATCACGGTTCTGCAGCATCCTTTGGAAATAGTTGAAATGACATGTAAAAAAAAAGTCAGTTTGCTGGTACAAGAGAAAAAGCTGGCAATGGGCACCTCTAGAGGAAGTGAGTCCACAGAGGAAAGAGACCGAAGGAAAGCTGATGAAAGGGAAGGAAAAGGACACTGCAAAAAAGATGAAATGTTTGAACAGACAGTTGCGGTAGGCGGTGGCTGAGTGGTAAACGTGCTGGGCTCACATTCCCACGCCATGGACAACGTCGGTTCGAATCCCCACGCTACCACCTGGAATTTTCAGTCACCGCTGAGTGGCGTAAACTACCCACATGCTGTCCAGAAGACCAGCCATCAACCCGGACTCTAGAAGAAACCGTCCAGTGAATCAAGAATGAGTTCCGGGGGGCAGCATGAACCAAGCATAACTGGCGCCACTATAAAAATTGCCTGCGCCATGACGGGCTTGGGCCGACCATCTGGCAACTGAAGAAAGCCTATCGGCGCTATAGGCGGGGATGTAAAAAAAAATGGTAGAACGGAACATGTCAAGCCTCATATGCTGCGGTTTCATTAGATACATGACAGTTACGAGAAAGGAGTAGAAATGTCAAACGGGTGAATGTATAAGAAGATAGTAAGAGAGAGAGTAACCGTAAGGAGAAATAGATATAAAGACAAATAGATATTAAGTGAGATAAGTAGTGGAAATAGGAGGAAAAGAAGAAAAAGGTCAGTAGATATTGACGAAAGAAAATACTTTCGTATACACATAGCTGAAAGATAAACGATCATGAATATGACGTAAAATCACTTGAATCGTCTGTGGAAGGAAAAAAACTGTCACTAAAAAAAGGAAGGAAAAAGTAAGAGTATAAAGTAAAAGCTATAAAAAGTAAAATTAAAGGAAAAAGTCAAACAATTAAATTGAAAAAGTTAAAAAACTCACTCTAAAAATTAAAGACAGAGAAGCTAAGCAGCCCGAGGTGGCCTTTGTCCTGCGATGCCGCAACCAAAGAAAGGAATTGTGTTGCTTTATTGAGTTAGTGGCCGACCCTGCTACCCCTCCTGCTCCTCCTCTTCCTCTACCTCCTCCTCCTCCTCCTCCTCCTCCTCCTCCTCCTGCTCTTTTTCTTCCTTTCTTCCTCACTACCACTCCACATCCTCTTGTTCTTCTCTGCTCCTAAATCCCTTCACTCCACCTCACCTCCCCTTCCACCACGTTCTTTCACTCTCCTCTCCTTTCCTCTAACCACCCATCTCCACCTCCCTCCTCTGTTCACTTTCCTCCACTTTACCACCCTTCCCCACGTCCTCCACCCACATTCCTCCTCCTCCTCCTATCGCTGTCTCCTCACACCTTCCTGCCCCTCCTCTCCAACCAGTAATGCCCCACCCCCACAGCCCCTATTACCAGTCTCCAACCACTTCTCCTCAATACACGCCCCCTCCACCTCTTCCCTCTCCCCATAACGGACCTCGTGACCGCCTCGTTAGATCCGGGTTGAGTCGTTGGTGGATCTTTACCTCTGAGTTTTCTTTTTTGTTTGTTTATTTATTTTCGTTTTTAGTTAAGTATGAAGGATAGTTTATTTTTATTTTTCTGTGACTTGGTTTATGTGTTATTTCCTCTCTGTTTTGTTCTTGTGGTATGTGACTGTTTTGTTTGTTTGTTGCCGAATTCATTTTTTACAAGATAGATTGTCGCTTCTTCCTGGTGAAGTTGTTTATGTTGTTGTTTCGTGTGCAGCATTTCTCACACAGGTCTGTTAATGATCTCTCCCGGTAAATATTTTCATCACAGTTACTTAAATTTGGGAACAATAGGTTGTCCTCAATTTTCCAAACATTTATTGCACAGTTAGCACACAGAGTCGAGCTTGAATGGTTTCGAACACCGTTACGGTAAATAAAACATATTGTTCGCAATATCATGTTTCATGTAAAGGAAATAATACTTATTTGTAATGTAAAGAAAGCGCAACTGATAGAAAAGAATGTAAAGATAAAATTACTGGGAACATAACACAAGTAATCCACGAGTCCGGTAGGGCCATGCAAGGCCACAGCAAAAAACATCAGGCACAGGCGTTTATGATGTAACACAAACAACTCTTACAATGACATATCAGCTGACTGTGTAGGACTTGAGTGTTGCCGAGCACGGGTGTGGTGCTGTACTCATTCACGAATCCTCCAACATTGAACTTTTTTTCTTCATCTCGTTTGAATCACATTCCGTTAATTGTCCTCCGCGGTCTTTCCGGGCCTGCCTTGACGTGCTCAGCTTTCCTTAGCGGCGCCGTGATCCGAGTCGTCTGTGTCCTGACCTTTGCCCTTTGCCCTTGGCCTTGGCCGTGGTGGTAAGCGGCTTTCGCTGCGGACATAACTCCTTCCTCAGCTCCACCACGTCCCCGGCAGGATTAAGAGAATACAGGGTTGGCCCATTTCTGAGTAAAAACGAACAGGGTTGGCGCATGACGTCACGCAGCTGTCTTACACACACACACACACACACACACACACACACACACACACACACACACACACACACACACGGAGAGAGAGAGAGAGAGAGAGAGAGAGAGAGAGAGAGAGAGAGAGAGAGAGAGAGAGAGAGAGAGAGAGAGAGAGAGAGAGAGAGAGAGAGAGAGAGAGAGAGAGAGAGAGAGAGAGAGAGAGAGAGAGAGAGAGAGAGAGAGAGAGAGAGAGAGAGAGAGAGAGAGAGAGAGAGAGAGAGAGAGAGAGAGAGAGAGAGAGAGAGAGAGAGAGAGAGAGAGAGAGAGAGAGAGAGAGAGAGAGAGAGAGAGAGAGAGAGAGAGAGAGAGAGAGAGAGAGAGAGAGAGAGAGAGAGAGAGAGAGAGAGAGAGAGAGAGAGAGAGAGAGAGAGAGAGAGAGAGAGAGAGAGAGAGAGAGAGAGAGAGAGAGAGAGAGAGAGAGAGAGAGAGAGAGAGAGAGAGAGAGAGAGAGAGAGAGAGAGAGAGAGAGAGAGAGAGAGAGAGAGAGAGAGAGAGAGAGAGAGAGAGAGAGAGAGAGAGAGAGAGAGAGAGAGAGAGAGAGAGAGAGAGAGAGAGAGAGAGAGAGAGAGAGAGAGAGAGAGAGAGAGAGAGAGAGAGAGAGAGAGAGAGAGAGAGAGAGAGAGAGAGAGAGAGAGAGAGAGAGAGAGAGAGAGAGAGAGAGAGAGAGAGAGAGAGAGAGAGAGAGAGAGAGAGAGAGAGAGAGAGAGAGAGAGAGAGAGAGAGAGAGAGAGAGAGAGAGAGAGAGAGAGAGAGAGAGAGAGAGAGAGAGAGAGAGAGAGAGAGAGAGAGAGAGAGAGAGAGAGAGAGAGAGAGAGAGAGAGAGAGAGAGAGAGAGAGAGAGAGAGAGAGAGAGAGAGAGAGAGAGAGAGAGAGAGAGAGAGAGAGAGAGAGAGAGAGAGAGAGAGAGAGAGAGAGAGAGAGAGAGAGAGAGAGAGAGAGAGAGAGAGAGAGAGAGAGAGAGAGAGAGAGAGAGAGAGAGAGAGAGAGAGAGAGAGAGAGAGAGAGAGAGAGAGAGAGAGAGAGAGAGAGAGAGAGTCTGTGTGTACATGAGAGTAAGGTGAGTCTGTCGTAGTTACTCTTCCTATCCACCCTTTTTCTTTCTGGTAAACATGCTCCCCCTTCCCCGCCCGTACCCCGTACCCAACCAACCTCCCAGCCACCACCCACCCCGCATCTGAGTGACGTCACGTCAGTGCGCAGAACTCGGGAAGCGAGCCAACCCGTAATTCTCTTAACCCTGTCCCCGGTGCCCCGTGACGGTGCCGCGGCTTTCGGCGTCCCCTTCCTTGGGTGATTCACCCGCACGTCGCGGCGGCCTTCCACCGCGGCGGTGTTTCGGTGTTTTGTAAATTTCTGGCGCAACAAGATAACTTGTCCACATCAGTGTCACTACAGCAAGTTTTCCAGAATGAGACGTTTGCTGGTGGGTCAGCAGCCAGAGCCTTGAGGAAGCTGATTTAGTAAGAGATGAGATATGAAGTTTCCAGTTGAGATTTTGAGTTAAGGGTAGACCGAGAATGTTTATTGTTGAAGAAGGTGATAGCTGAGTGTTGTCGAAGAATAGGGGATAGTTGTTTGGAAGATTGTGTCGAGTGGATAGGTGGAGAAACTGTGTTTTTTGAGGCATTGAAGGACACCAGGTTCCTCTTGCCCCAATCGGAAATAATAGTAAGGTCTGAGGGTAAGCGTTCTGTTGCCTCCAGCCTTGAATCGTTAAGTTCCTGTGGAGTGGGTCTTCTATTAAAAGAAGTTGAGTAATGCAGAGTGGAGTCATTGGCGTAAGAATGGATATTACAGTTCATTTTGGAAAGAAGATCATCAATGAACAACAGAAAGAGAGTGGGAGATAGGACAGAACCCTGTGGGACACCACTGCTAATAGGTTTAGGGGAAGAACAGTGACCGTCCACCATAGCAGATATAGAACGGTCAGAAAGGAAACTGAGATAGGGGTACAGAGAGAAGGATAGAAACCGTAGGAGGGTAGTTTGAAAGAAGACTTGTGCCAGACCCTATCAAAAGCTTTTGATATGTCCAGCGCAATAGCAAAGGTTTCACCGAAACGGCTAAGAGAGGATGACCAAGAGTCAGTTAGGAAGGCTAGGAGATCACCAGTAGAACGCCCCTTGGGGAACCCATACTGGCGATCAGATAGAAGGTTAGAATGGCAAGGTGCTTTTGAATCCTCCGGTTAAGGATTGATTCAAAAGCTTTAGATAGACAGGAAAGTAAAGCTATAGGGCGGTAGTTTGAATGATTGGAACGGTCACCCTTCTGAGGCACAGGCTGTACAAAGGCATACTTCCAGCAAGAAGGAAAGGTAGATGTTGACAGGCAGAGGCGAAAGAGTTTGACCAGGCAGGGTGTCAGCACGGAAGCACAGTTTTTAAGGACAATAGGAGGCACTCCATCAGGTCCATAAGCCTTCTGAGAGTTGAGGCCAGAGAGGGCATAGAAAACATCATTTGGAAGAATTTTAATAACAGGCATAAAGGAGTCAGAGGGGGGATGAGTAGGAGCAATATGCCCAGAGTCGTCCAGGGTGGAGTTCTTACAGAAAGTTTGAGCGAAGAGTTCAGCTTTAGAGACAGATGAGGCGGCAGTGCTGCCGTCAGGGTTGAGGAGAGGAGGGAAAGAGGAAGAAGTGAAATTGGAGGAGATATTTTTTGCTAGATGCCAGAAGTCACGGGAAGAACTAGAAGAAGCAAGATGTTGACATTTTCTATTGATAAAAGAAGTTTTGGTAAGTCGGAGAATAGATTTGGCACGATTCCGGGCTTTTTTTTTTTTCTACAGCAAAGGAGACAGCTCAAGGGCACAAAAAAGTAAACATTAATAAATAAAAAAGCCCGCTACTCGCTGCTCCTAAAAAGAATCCAAAGAGGTGGCCGAAAGATAAGTCAGTTTCGGGAGAAGAGGTGTCCTGATACCCTCCTCTTGAAAGAGTTCAAGTCGTAGGCAGGAGGAAATACAGATGAAGGAAGATTGTTCCAGAGTTTACCAGCGTGAGGGATGAAAGAGTGAAGATGCTGGTTAACTCTGGCATAAGGGGTTTGGACAGTATAGGGATGAGCATGAGTAGAAAGTCGAGTGCAGCGGGGCCGCGGGAGGGGGGGAGGCATGCAGTTAGCAAGTTCAGAAGAGCAGTCAGCGTGGAAATATCGATAGAAGATAGAAAGAGAGGCAACATTGCGGCGGAATTTAAGAGGTAGAAGACTATCAGTATGAGGAGGAGAGCTGATGAGACGAAGAGCCTTTGCCTCCACTCTGTCCAGAAGAGCTGTGTGAGTGGAGCCCCCCCACACATGAGATGCATACTCCATACGAGGGCGGACAAGGCCCCTGTATATGGACAGCAACTGTGCAGGGGAGAAGAACTGGCGGAGACGGTACAGAACGCCCAGCCTCGAGGAAGCTGATTTAGTAAGAGATGAGATATGAAGTTTCCAGTTGAGATTTTGAGTTAAGGATAGACCGAGGATGTTTAGTGTTGAGGAAGGTGATAGCTGGGTGTTGTCAAAGAATAGGGGATAGTTGTTTGGAAGATTGTGTCGAGTGGATAGGTGGAGAAACTGTGTTTTTGAGGCGTTGAAGGACACCAGGTTCTTCTTGCCCCAATCGGAAATAATAGTAAGGTCTGAGGCTAAGCGTTCTGCAGCCTCCAGCCTTGAGTCGTTAAGTTCCTGAAGGGTGGGTCTTCTATTAAAAGAAGTTGAATAATGCAGAGTGGAATCATCGGCGTAGGAATGGATAGGACAGTTCGTTTTGGAAAGAAGATCATCAATGAACAACACAAAAGAGTGGAGATAGGACAGAACCCTGTGGGACACCACTGTTAATAGATTTAGGGGAAGAACAGTGACCGTCTACCACGGCAGAAATAGAACGGTCAGAAAGGAAACTGGAGATAAAGGTACAGAGAGAGAGAGATAGAAACCGTAGGAGGGTAGTTTAGAAAGCAAAGATTTGTGCCAGACCCTATCAAAAGCTTTTGATATGTCCAGCGCAATAGCAAAAGTTTCACCGAAACGGCTAAGAGAGGATGACCAAGAGTCAGTTAAGAAGGCTAGGAGATCACCAGTAGAACGCCCCTTGCGGAACCCATACTGGCGATCAGATAGAAGGTCAGAAGTGGAAAGGTGCTTTTGAATCTTACGGCTGAAATGTAAAGGTCAAAGTTAGCGGGTGTTCGAAAGCTCTGGAACCTTTTGTGAGCTGCCTCTCTATCATTAATAGCACGAGAACAAGCATGGTTAAAACAAGGCTTTTTAGCATGAGGAGTAGAGAAAGAACGTGGAATGTATGCATCCATTCCAGAGACAATCACCTCTGTGATGCACTGGGCACACACAGAGGGTCTCTTCTGGAAGCAGTAATCATTCCACGGGAAATCGGAAAAGTACATCCTCAGGTCGTCCCATCGAGCTGAAGCAAAATGCCAAAAGCATCGCCTCCACGGTGGGTCCAGAGGATGTACAGGAGCGATAAGACAGGATACAGAAATAAGGTTATGATCGGAGGAGCCCAACGGAGAGAACAGTTTGACAGAGTAAGCAGAAGGATTAGAGATAAGGAAGAGGTCTAGAATGTTGGGCCTGTCTCCAAGACGGTCGGGAATACGAGTAGGGTGCTGAAGCAACTGCTCTAGGTCGTTGAGGAGAGCAAAGTTGAAGGCTTGTTCACCAGGCTGGTCAGTAAAGGAGGATGAAAGCCAAAGCTGGTGAACATTGAAATCTCCTAAGATGGAGATTTCAGCGAAGGGAGAGTGAGTCAAGATGTGTTCCACTTTAGAGTTCAAATAGTCAAAGAATTTTACATAGTTAGTAGAGTTAGGTGAGAGATAAGCAGCACAGATGTATTTAGTAATAGAATGACAATAAAGTCTTAGCCAGATGGTAGAAAATTCTGAAGAGTCAAGGTCGTGGGCACGAGAGCAAGTGATGTCGTTGCGCACGTAGGCGCAACATCCAGCTTTGGATTGAAATTTAGGATAAAGAAAGTAGGAGGGAACAGAGTAGAGGTTGCTGTCAGTAGCCTCAGAAACCTATGTTTCGGTGAGGAAGAGAAGGTGAGGTTTAGAGGAGGAGAGATGGTGTTCCACATTATGAAAATTAGAGCGAAGACCGCGAATGTTGCAGAAATTGATAAGGAGGAGGTTCGAGGAGTTATTAGGACACCTTTCAAGTCGGCAGCCAGAAGGGGAGTCCTCCCTGGGGGAATTTATGTTCCCCCCCCCAGGCGGGGACTCCGAGGCTCTTTAATTTTTCGCCATTTTGAATTTTGAATTTTGGGAAAATGTGTGTGTGTTGTGTGAATGTAGTGTGGTGTAGAAAGAGAGAGGAACTGTCTTTAGAGAGCATGCTGAACTGCTCTCTGGTGTTGATGAGACAAAAGGGAAACGGTTAGTGAGGACATGGGAAGGGTCTTTGAAGGGCTTCAGCACCCTCCTCGCTTCCCATATATCCTCACCGGGAGTAGCTCACGCCCGTTCAGTAGGTGTCTTCCTACCTACTCCTGTATATATATATATATATATATATATATATATATATATATATATATATATATATATATAGATAGATATATATATATATATATATATATATATATATATATTCAACAATATAGTAGTAGTAGTAGTATTAGTACTAGTAGTTGTAGTAGTAGTAGTAGTAGTAGTAGTAGTAGTATAAATGGTAGTTAGACCAAATCTGAGTATTGTTTCGTATCTGTCAGGTCTTGATATGCCTTAACTACGCCTAACCACGACCCGGAGGACATATAATCATAAGAGGGCAAAGGACGGAGCCTAAGAGTAATTACTGGGCTGCAAAGTTGGAACAGGGAAGGGAGGGCTGAGTTATCATTAGGCTGAAAGAGTGTCTGGGATGAAGGCAGGAAGAATGGGAAAAGAGGAGAGGAAGGAGGAACTGGCAGGGAGAAAAGGAAGGAGAGGAAGGTTGAAAAGGGACTGAAGAAGGGAAGGAGGAAGAACAAACAGTAGAAAACGGAGGGAATTTAGGAGGGAGAGAAGGACATTAAGAAACGAGAATGGGAAGGAATGGCGGAGATGAACGGGAGGTAGAAAATGTGAGAGGGAGGGGCCGACTTAATCGGCTAGATTTCGATCGCCGATAGAGTCGGTCTGTCGGCACCCCGCTACGGGCCTCCTTTGGCAAAGGGCCGTGCTCCATTCTATAGGGAGGGAACAATCTTTGGAGGAGGAGAAGGAGGAGGACGCTCCCTCGCTTGGTTTCCACAGTGTGCCACACAACGTCTTGTCCCCTTCCTTTCCTTTTCTTCCTTTTCTGTATCAGCTGTGCAACATACTGGAGGGTCATTATGTGCAGTCTCTCAAAGGCCACTGACTGCCACTAGCAGAGGATTCTTCACAGTATCACTGTCGATAAAGTCAATGAGGCTCATGGTGTTGGCTGCAGGGGTAGATTGGTTAGTGTACAGGCAGGTAGACTCATGGTGTTGGCGTTGCTGCTGTAGGGGTAGATTGGTTAGTGTACAGGCAGACAGACTTATGGTGTTGGCGTTGCTGCTGCAGGGGTAGATTGGTTAGTGTACAGGCAGGTAGACCCACTCCTCATTCACATCCCTGTGGGGACACCCAGCAGGTGGTCACGATTAATTGCAGTACATCGTTGCGAAGTCGAACTATAAACGAGAGCCAGTCGAGCAACATTCCTTACCCATTGCAATAATCGTGCGTACGTCGCAGGTGCTCACGATGTGCTCACGATGCATCCCTGCAGGAATTTGCGATAATTGCAGTAAGCTGCGATACCCACTCGATCTTTCCTCGCTTCGCCTGCAATGGTAGCAAAGGTTTACGATTAATGGATCGCAAGATCTTTCTTGTCGCAACAAATCGCACTTCTCAGGTGGCGACCGAGCTGAGACTGTAACATTTTCGGTATCGCAGTTAGCTGCAGAGGAAAAATCGCAGATGTGTGATCCCAGCATAAGATTCCACTCTGTCCAAGAGAGCTGTGTGAGTGGAGCCCTCCCACACGTGAGATGCATAGGCTATATATATATATATATATATATATATATATATATATATATATATATATATATATATATATATATATATATATATATATATATATATATATATATATATATATATATATATATATATATATAACCTATCCATCTACATATCAATTCATCTCTCTCTCCATTTCTATCGTCTAACTTCCCCTTCTTCTTCCTCATCTTTTCGTTCCATCCTTAGCCAGTAAAAGCAGTAACAGGAAAGAGGTAAAGTTAGAGCTTCTTTTCTCTCCTCTCTTCTCACCTCGGCTTTCGCCTCATCATCATCATCTCGCCTCCCTTTCACTCACCTTCTCGTCTCCTCACCTGCCCCTCGTCTCCTTCCAATCCTTACACAGGAAAAGCAGGAACAAGAGAGGAATAAGGTAACTCTTTTGTTGTCTCTCTTCTCACCTTCTTGTCTCCTTTTCATCTCCTCACCTCTACCACACCTTCTTCCCCTCATCTCCTCCTCCTAACCTTCATCCTAGAAAAGCAGGAAGAGGCAGGAATAGGTGCCCTCAGACCTCCCTTTCTCCCCTGTCTTCTCACTTTCTTTCCTCTCTTCTCACTTTCCTTCTTTCCTCTTTTCACCTTCTCTCCTCACCTGTCCTTCATCTCCTTTTTCCAACTCTCACACAGTATAACCAGGAACAGAAGGAGTAGGTTAACTCTGAACTCCATTAATCTCTTCTCACTCATTTCCTCTACTCTTTTCACCTTCTTCCCTCTTCTCATCTCACCTTATCTCCTCACCTGTCCCTCATCTCGTAACCCTCGCCCATGAAAAAAAAGGAAGGAATAGACGAATTCTGAGCTCCTTTTCTCTTCCCTCTTATCACCTTCTTCCCCCTCATCTCTGCTCACCGTGTCTCTTATATTTCCACCTCGCCTCTTTACCTGCCCCTTATCTTCTCTTTCCAACCCTTACACAGGAACACCAGGGAGAGGAAAGAATAGATGAACTCAGAGCTCCTTTTGTCTCCTCTCTTCTTACTTATTCTTTCTCCTCACCTCCTGCTCCTCATCTTCTCACCTCCTCTTCCTCCTCTTTCACCCAAGAACAGGAATAGATGAACTCAGAGCTCCTTTTGTCTCCTCACTTTTACCTTCATATCCTCTTCACCTCCTCATATCCTCACCTTGTAACGGTGAACCGGGGGGCGTTTAAAGGGCGTTGATTAAGACTTCAGTTTCCTTAAGGCGAATATATTCTTAGCCTATATGTACAAAGAGCGTCGGAGCGAGAGCGACTGCCGTTGTGTGTCAGTCGGACTCTCGTGAAGGAGTGACGAGTTATAGCTTGGAAAATAATTAAGTTACAATTGGTCACGTACGTCAAGGTAGCCTCCACGCACATTGAAATGCTTTGTATACAAACTGAGACGGTAAACACTGACGGACGACATTCCTATAAGGTGGCGTGATCTATCTGTCGTGGGTTTTTTCCATTGACAATTGTATGCCTAATTCGTGGTGATACTAAATAATAATAATAATATATTGATATCCTTCTATAACAACCTCCTGCTCCTCATCTCCTCACCACCTTTCCCCTCATCTCCTTTTCCTCTCTTTCACCAACGAACAGAAAGGAATAGGTGAAATCAGACCTCCGTTTCTCTCCTCACTTCTCACATTCATCTCCTCTTTACCTCCTCATCTCCTTCCTCACCCAAGACCATTAAGGACTAGGTTAAATCTGATCTCCCTTCCTCTCCTCCCTCTCACCTTCTTGTCCCCGAGCTGCCTGACGCCGCAGGTGAGGTTGGCCGGGATGCCCACAGGTGTGGTGACCTCGACGGACGTGGGCAGGAAGTAAGGACAGGTGGGACACAGCTGATCCACCTCCAGGGTTCTGTGGGCGGCACCTGCGGAGGGAAAAGGGGGGGAGGGGGTTAGTTTGGTGAGGGAGGCAGCGGTGTGAGGGTTGGAGGAAGGAGGGAGGGTAGAGGGGGAAGGGGGAGGGGGTTGTTTGGTGTAGGAGGCAGGGGTGTGGTGGTGGGGGAGGAGGTAGAGAGTGGGAGGGATTGGGGTAGAAGAAAGGGTTGGGCAACATCTGTGAGGTGGTGAAGTTGGTTGTGCGTTGGTTTGTGGGCGGGAAAAGGGGCTGGGAAACTTTAGGGAGACAACGTAAGGGAAGAGTGGAGGGAAACTTGGGGGAGAGAACGTAAGGGAGAGAAGTGGAGGGGAGGTGAGCTGATTGAAAAGAGAGAGAGAGAGAGAGAGAGAGAGAGAGAGAGAGAGAGAGAGAGAGAGAGAGAGAGAGAGAGAGAGAGAGAGAGAGAGAGAGAGAGAGAGAGAGAGAGAGAGAGAGAGAGAGAGAGAGAGAGAGAGAGAGAGAGAGAGAGAGAGAGAGAGAGAGAGAGAGAGAGAGAGAGAGAGAGAGAGAGAGAGAGAGAGAGAGAGAGAGAGAGAGAGAGAGAGAGAGAGAGAGAGAGAGAGAGAGAGAGAGAGAGAGAGAGAGAGGCAAGTACAGATAGATAGACAGATACAGACAGACAGACAGAGAAACAAACAAAGACAAATACAGGTCAATACACAAATAGACAGACAGACAGGCAGATAGACACGCTGACAGATAAGCAGAAAAAAATCGGGATTCATAAACAAGGTTCATATAGACAGACAAACAAATTCAGACAGACAAACTGGACGACTGACCGACGGATTGCTTGACTAAGAGACTAACGAAGCAACGAACAGAGACACGAAAATGTTTTAAAACGAAGCAGAAAAAAATAAACGAATTGAAAAATACCTGAAAGGAAAGAGATGAGTGATTGATGACTACCAAAGTGACAGACACACACACACACACACACACACACACACACACACACACACACACACACACACACACACACACACACACACACACACACACGGATACAAAAAGAAAGAGCAAGTGATACAGAAAACTGGATCTGGCTTTCCTCTCTTCTTATCCTCCTCCCTCCCTTCCTTCCTTTCTTCCTCTCTCCCTTCCTTCCTTCCTTCCTTCCTTCCTTCCTTCCTTTCTTCCTCTCTCCCCTCCTTCCTTCCTTCCTTCCTTCCTTCCTTCCTTTCTTCCTCTCTTCCTTCCTTCCTTCCTTCCTTTCTTTCTTCCTCTCTCCCTTCCTTCCTTCCATCCTTCCTTCCTTCCTTTCTTCCTCTCTCCCTTCCTTCCTTCCTTCCTTTCTTCTTCTCTCCCTTCCTTCCGGCGTCAGGAGGAAACAAATAGCTCGAGGAACAAATCTTGGCCTATTTCGTAAACACCTCACACTTCCTCTTTGCTCTCTTTCCTCAGCCTTAACCCTCTGTCTCACTCTCCCCTCTCTCTCTCTCTCTCTCTCTCTCTCTCTCTCTCTCTCTCTCTCTCTCTCTCTCTCTCTCTCTCTCTCCACCCTCGTCTGTTTCCTTGTCTTTTTTCTTTCCTTAATCACTTTACTTACTTTCTCTTGTTCATTTTGTCCTTTCTCCGAACTTTTTTTATATTCTTCTTCCCACTGTGTCTTTCTCCCCCCCCCCGTTTTCTCCTTCTCACTCTTGTTTATTCGTTTCCATTTTTCCAGATTTTTCTTTCCTTGCAAACTTTTTTATCTTCTCTTTTTCCACTACATTCACGTTTGCTTATTTTTGTTTTTTTTCTCTCCAGTTTTCTGCAACACTTTCACTTCCATTACGTCGTTTTCTCTCGTGTCTTGGCTTTCCGTGTGTCTTCGGTTTATATATATTTTATTTGTTTTCTTTCTTTTTCCCTTTTTTCTCCTTGTTTCTCTTCCTGTGTCTCCATTTGTCTTTGTCTCTTCTCTCCTTTCTCTTCTTTATAAATCGTTTCGTTAATTTATCTCTTCAACAGTTCGTAATTTATCTTCCGGCAGACTCTTTATCTCCTAGTTTTCTTTTCTCCTTTCTTTGCTTCTCTTTGTCTTCTTTCCTCTTATTTCTCCTTCTTTAAATTTGCCTATTTCCTCTCTGCTTTTCTATTCCTGTCTTACATTTTTTTATTTTCCTTTTATATATTATTTAATTCCTTTATTTCTTCTTTTCCTTTACTTTTGCGAGTTTGCTATTGTTTTTTTTGTTCTTTTCTATTTCCTTGTTTTTTTTTTATAATTTAGCTCTTTCTTATATTCTCCCTTTTTTCCTCCATATCTCCTTGCCGCCATATCTTTTCCATCCATCCTTTCCTGTTTCCCTTCTCACCTTTTCTTTCATCCTACTCCACTACTCGTCATCCCTCCCATCTCTTCCTTCCATGCTCCCTCCCTATATTTTGTTCTGTTTTCTGCTTCATTTTTCAATCCTCTCCTACCTCCTGCCTGCTCCCTTTCCCTCACCTCTCTATCTCCCCTTTCTTCTCCCTCTATAATTCCTTCTAACTTTCCCTCTCCCTTCCCTCCTCCTCCTCCTTTATTTTTCTCCATATATACCTTTCCCTCCCCGTCTTCCTCTCCCTCACACTCCATCCCCTTACTTTCTCCCTCACCAGCATCCACTCTTTCTATCTCCAACTCTCCCTTCCTCGCTGCTGCTCTCCTCCTCCTCCCATCTCAACACACTCTCCTCCATTCCTCCCTCCCTTCCTCTCTCTCTTAGTTCTCGCACACTCCATCCTCTTCCTCCTCTTACTCTCCCTCCACATCTTTTACTCTTTCTTCCTTCGCATCACTCCCTTGCTTCTCCTTTTGCTCTCTCTTCCTCCACATCTTCAACACTTCCTGCCTCACCCTTTCCACCTATCCCTTTCCACCTCTCCCCTTCCCTCTGCCCTTCTCCCCCCTTCCTCTTCCTCCTTCTCCTCTCCCTCTCATCTCTTTCCGCATCTTTTACTCTTTCTACTTCCGCATCACTCTCTTCCTCCTCCTCCTTGCTCTGTCTTCCTCTTCGTCTTCAACACTTTCTGCCTCACCCTCTTCCGCTCTCTCCTCCTCTCCCTTCCTCCCTTTCCCTTCCTCCTCCCTCCCCCTTACTCCTCCCTCAACCCCCACCACCATCTCCCTGCATGAATGGCTAGGCAAGATTCAGTGCAGGCCGCGGCCCAAGCCAGAAACCAAGTGCTGGAAGTCGACGTTTGGGCCGCCATTACTGTTGCCTCTCTGCAGATCAAGGGTTTGGGAGAGAAAAAATATATATGTGTGATCTTTTGCAATGGAATACCCACCTCCCCGCCCTCTCACTGACCAAAGAAAAGAGACTGAAATGTGTATGTGTGTCCGTTTATGTTATCTCTTTCTCCATCTCTTCCACCATTCATTTCCTTAGACGAAAAAAAATCATGTAAGTGACTCTTTGTATGTGTAGCACCCACCCCAACCCCTCTCCCTCTCACTGCCTGAAAGAAAATATAGATTCGTTAATGTCTATGTATGGAGTGACCGTCCCCAGCCACCACCCGAAAAAGAGAAAGGAAAAAGTTGGAAATTAATGAGATAAGTGCTTTTTTTTACAGCAAAGGAGACAGTTCAAGGGCATAAAAAAGGAAACAATAATAAAAAAAAGCCCGTTACTCACTGCTCTTAAAAAGAGTCCAGAGGAGTGGCCGAAAGATAGGTCAATTTCGGGAGGAGAGGTGTCCTGATACCCTCCTCTTGAAAGAGTTCAAGTCGTAAGCAGGAGGAAATACAGATGAAGGAAGATTGTTCCAGAGTTTACCAGCGTGAGGGATGAAAGAGTGAAAATGCTGGTTAACTCGTGCGTAAGGGATTTGGACAGTAAAGGGATGAGCTTGAGTAGAACGTCGTGTGCGGCGAGGCCGCGGGAGGGGGGAAGCCATGCAGTTTGCAAGTTCAGGAGAGCAGTCAGCGTGAAAATATCGATAGAACATAGAAAAGAGGCAATATGGCGGTGGAATTTAATAGGTAGGAGAGTATCAGTAAGAGGAGTTGAGCTGATGAGACGAAGAGCCTTAGACTCCACTCTGTCCAAGAGAGCTGTGTGAGTGGAGCCCCCACACACGTGAGATGCATTTTCCATACGAGTGCGGACAAGGCCCCTGTATATGGATAGCAACTGTGCGGGGGAGAAGAACTGGCGGAGACGATACAGAACGCCCAACCTCGAAGAAGCTGATTTAGTGAGAGAGGAGATGTGAAGTTTCCAGTTAAGATTCTGAGTTGGATAGACCGAGGATGTTTAGTGTTGAAGAAGGTGACAGCTGAGTGTTGTCGAAGAATAGGGGATAGATGTTTGGATGATTGTGTCGAGTTGATAAATGGAGAAACTGGGTTTTTGAGGCATTGAAGGACACAAGGTTCCTTTTACCCCAATCGGAAATGATAGCAAGGTCTTAGGTTAAGCGTTCTGCAGCCTCCAGTCAGGAGTCATGTACTTCCTCTTGAGAGGGTCTTCTGTTGAAAGAAGTTGAATAATGCAGAGTGGAGTCATCAGCGTATAAGTGGATAAGACAGTTTGTTATGGAATGAAGATCATTGATGAATAACAGGAAGAGAGTGGGTGATAGAATAGAGCCCTGTGGAACACCACTGTTGATAGGTCAGGGGAAGAACAGTGACCGTCTACCACAGCTGAGATAGAACCGCCGGAAAGGGAATTGGAGATACGTAAAGGAACAGAGAGAGGGATAGAATCCTAAAGAGGGTAGTTTAGAAATCAAAGACTTGTGGCAGACTCTATCGAAGGCTTTCGATATGTCTAACGCAACTGAGAAAGTTTCACTGAAACGGCTAAGAGAGGATGACCAAGAGTCAGTTAAAGGATCAAGAAGATGGACAGTAGAACACCCCTTGTGGAACCCATACTGGGGATCAGATAGAAGGTCAGAAGTGGAAAGGTGTTTTTGAATCTTCCGGTTAAGGATTGATTCAAAAGTTTGAGGGATTGGAACGGTCAACTATCACATATTTTCAAACTCTAGAGATATTTAACTTGCCAAATATCACTATGAGCATTATTCCCCTCATATGGTACCGATCAACCCTAATGGGTTACCGACTAATAGGACGGTAGTTTGAGGGTTTGGAACGGTCACCCTTCTTAGGCACAGGCTGTATGAAGGCGTACTTCCAACAGGAAGGAAACTTAGATGTTGACAGGCAGAGGCGAAAGAATTTGACCAGGCAGGGTGTCAGCACGGAAGCACAGTTTTGAAGGACAATAGGAGGCACTCCATCAGGTCCATAAGCCTTCTGAGAGTTGAGTCTAGAAAGGGCATAGAAAACATCGTTATTAAGAATCTCAATAACAGGCATAAAGGAGTCAGAGAGAGAATGAGTAAGAGGAATATGCCCAGAATCGTCCAGAGTGGAGTTGTTACAGAAAGTTTGAACGAAGAGTTCAGCCTTAGAGATAGAAGAGACGGCGGTGCTGCTATCAGGGTTAAGGAGAGGAGGGAAAGAAGAAGAAGTGAAGTTGGAGGAGATATTGTTGGCGGAGTGCCAAAAGTCTCTGGAAGAAGTAGAGTAAGCGAGGTTTTGACATTTCTTATGAATGAAAGAGCTTTTGGTAAGTCGAAGAATAGATTTGGCACGATTGCAGGCGGAAATGTAGAGATCATGGTTAGCGGGTGTTCGAAGGCTCTGGTACCTTTTGTGAGCTTTTTTTTGTGAGCACGATAACAAGCGTGATTAAACCAAGACTTTTTAGCATGAGCAGTAGAGAAAGAACGTGGAGTGTATGCCTCCATTCCAGAGACAATCACCTCTGTGATTCGTTGGGCACACACAGAGGGGTCTCTCTCCTGGAACCAGTAATCAGTCCACGGGAAATCGGAAAAGTACATCCTCAGGTCGTCCCACCGAGCTGAGGCAAAATGCCAGAAGCATCGCCTCTTCGGTGGGTCCAGAAGATGTACAGGAGCGATAGGACAGGATACAGAAATAAGGTTGTGATCAGAGGAGCCCAATGGATAGAACAGTTTGACAGAGTAAGTAGAAAGGTTAGAGGTACGGAAGTGGTTTAGTATGTTGGGCCTGTCTCAAAGATGGTCGGGAATACGTGTAGGGTGCTGAACCAACTGTTCTGGATAGTTGAGGAAAGCAAAGTTGTAGGCTTGTTCACCAGGCTGGTCAGTGAAAGAGGAGGGAAGCCAAAGCTGGTGGTGATCATTGAAATATCCTAGGATGGAGATTTCAGCGAAGGGAGAGTGGGTCAAGATATGCTCCACTTTAGAGTTAAAATAGTCAAAGAATTTTACATAGTTTATAGAGTTAGGTGAGAGATTAACAGTATTTAGTAAAAGAATGACAATGAAGTCTTCGCCAGATGGTGGAAAATTTTGAAGAGTCAATGTCGTGGGCACAAGAGCAAGTGATGTCGTTGCGCACGTAGAGGCAACATCCAGCTTTGGATTGAGATTTAGGATAGAGCTGGTAGGAGGGAACATAGTAGAAATTGCTGTCAGTAGCCTCAGAAACCTGTATTTCGGTGAGGAAGAGAAGGTGAGGTTTCGAGGAGGAGAGATGGTGCTCCACAAAATGAAAATTAGAACGAAGACCGCGAACATTGCAGAAATGGGGAAGAAAGAGGTTCGATGAGTTATCATGACACCTCTCAAGTTGGCAGGCAGAAGGGGAGTGCTCCTTGGGGGAATTTGTGGCCCCCCCCATGCGGGGACTCAGAGGCATTTTGAATTTCAAATTTTGGGAAAAGGTGTGTATGTTGTGTGAATGTAGTGTGGTGTGGAAAGAGAGAGGATCTGTGTTTAGAGAGCATGTTGGACTACTCTCTGGTGTTGATGAGACAATAGGGAAACGGTTAGTTAGGACATGAGAAGGGTTTTTGAAGGGCCTCAGCATCCTCCTCGGTTCCCATATATACCTCACCGGTAGTGGCTTACACACGTTTCAGTAGGTGTCTTCCTACCTACTCCACTCACAGTTTGTAAAGTGTAAGAGGATGACAACTTGACAAGTGCCACTTTTACTTGACAGTCTTTGCCTTCCTTCAAACATAATTATATAAAGTGGGGGAGTGTTGAGCGTAAAGAAGAAAAGGAGAAATAGAGGGGAAAAGCATATAGGGTGAAATATATTAGGAAAGAGGAGACTAAGAGGGAACAAGAAAAAAATATATATAAAAGGCAAAGGGCAAATAAGAGAGAGCACAGGACGAAGGGAGGATGGAAGGGAGGGGAAGGGAAATTGACTCTGAATAAAGGGAAACGAGGAAGGGTTAGGGAAGGGACAAGGTGTATGAGGAATGGGCTATTGTGGCGTCAGATAGAGGAGAGGAAGGATGGATGGGGCGATGGGGAGGACATGGAAATCAGGCGACTGTGATTTGTGGTGATGGGGAGATGGGAGGGGGAGGGGAAGGGGGGGGGTGAAAAAAGGGGAATGGGAAGAGGTTGGGAAGTAGGGCAATGATGGGAGGTGATGAAGGGAGAGATAAGAGGGAAGGGAGAGAGAGAAAAGAGATCATGGAGGAGAGTAAGAGAGAGAGGGTGAGAGTTGTGGTAAGGGGAAGGGGCAGGAAAGAGGGAACAGGGGAATAGGGAGGTGTGTGGTAGGGGAAGGATTTTGTAAGGGAAGAGGGGGAGAGGGAAGGTGT
Source organism: Eriocheir sinensis (assembly GCF_024679095.1). Classification (NCBI taxonomy): domain Eukaryota; kingdom Metazoa; phylum Arthropoda; class Malacostraca; order Decapoda; family Varunidae; genus Eriocheir; species Eriocheir sinensis. Next base: position 497,248 of record NW_026111294.1, on the reverse strand, counting down.
AAGAACGGAAGGTGTGGCGGGGGATGGGAAGGGAGGAGGAGGCAGGCGATGAGGGCAGAGGGGGTGAGGGGGGTTCAGCTCCCTCCAAATAGTGAAATACGGTTATGGCATTACAAGCGTGACAGTAGGAGCGGTGATAGCGGTGTACGACTGTGTGTGTGTGTGTGTGTGTGTGTGTGTGTGTGTGTGTGTGTGTGTGTGTGTTATTCGCTTCACCCTGTTTGCCACACACAAACCTTCCCTGCACATCAACACATTCATTGGCGCTTGAGAAGGAAGGAATTCCTGGGTTATTTTTTTCGTTGTTATTTCATATTGATTTTTAATGTTATTTATAGATCGCTTAAATTATTCTTCTTATCGTTGTTGTCATTGTTCATATTTTTCGTTGTTATTTCGTATTAGTTATTTATTGAAGTCTTTGAGCGTTGTTCCTATTCATGTTTTTTTTCAGTTTTTTCATACTACTGTTATTTATTGATGTCTTAATATATTATTGTTTTTGTTCTTGTACAGCTTTTCTTTGTCACGTTTTCTTTACAGCCCCCCTCACAAATAAAAAAAAAGGTTCCCACGTCTTCTTGTACAGCTTTTCTTTGTCACGTTTTCCATACAGCCCCCTCACAAATAAAAAAAAGGTTCCCACGTCTTCTTGTGCAGCTTTTCTTTGTCACGTTTTCCATACAGCCCCCTCACAAATAAAAAAAAAAGGTTCCCACGCCTTCAGAAAAGTTTCCACGCCTTCAAAAAAAATGCCCACACCTTCAGAAAAGTTTCTACGCATTTAGAAAAAAAATCCACGGTAATCGCAACGTTCGCACAAGTCTCTGTAAAGTAACAATTAGTGGATAATAGTGGAAGTGAATCGTGGTGTTAATAACGGTGAAGACGAGGACACGTCTGATGATGAGGTTAATAATGCGTGGTGGTGATGTGTAGGTAGTGGATTGGGAGGTAATATAGTGATAGTAAATTTAATGGTGTTATCTACTACAGCGAAAGAGTTAAATACGATAAGAGAAACGGACACGTTTGATATGAAAAATAAACACAGCGAGAGAGAGAGAGAGAGAGAGAGAGAGAGAGAGAGAGAGAGAGAGAGAGAGAGAGAGAGAGAGAGAGAGAGAGAGAGAGAGAGAGAGAGAGAGAGAGAGAGAGAGAGAGAGAGAGAGAGAGAGAGAGAGAGAGAGAGAGAGAGAGAGAGAGAGAGAGAGAGAGAGAGAGAGAGAGAGAGAGAGAGAGAATTTTACGGGGACAATTGGAAGGATGAAATGAGGACGTAAATGAAGGTGGGCGTGAGGAAGAAAGGAGTGATGATGAGGTTACGGGGAGGGAAAAAGACGCCGTGAGAAAAAGAAGATAAAGTAGAGGAAGAAAAAGAAAATAAGGGCGAGGAGAAAGGGATAATTTGTAAGAAGATAAAGAGAAAAGGAAGACAATAAGGGGAGGAAAATGAGGAGCTAGAATACGAACTACAACAAGAAAAGTAACAAGATATGGAAAAAGAAGAAGGGAAGAAGATAAAGAAGATAACAGTAATAAAAGGAAGAAAGAGGAAGCAGAATATTAAGAAGTGAACGGAGGAAGACAAAGAAAAACAAAAATGAAGAAGCAGCAGATATAAGAAAACAGAAAAGAAGAAATAAATTAGAAAGCGGGATAAGTGGGCGCGGAAATGAAACACAGATAAAAAATAGTCTAAAGCTAATGAAACCTGAAGAATGGACGGATTTCCCACATAAAAGACCTTGTGAGAGAGAGATTTACGTAGATTTACATAGAAAATCAGACCACACAGACCACATGGTCCAGACTAGGTGGTCTGTCCTTAAACCTAAGTGATTCTACATTAATCAGATGGCTCCAAAACGTTGCATTTCTACTCTAGTTGATATTAAGTTCAAGGAAGTGACGGTCGAGCTTGTTTTTAAAGGAGTCAATCGTGTTACACTGGACCACTGAGGTGGGAGCTTATTCCATTCTCGCACTACAACGTTGGTGAAGAAAAATTTTGGTGCAGTCTGAATTTACTTGTCTACATTTGAGTCTTATGCTATTGTTCCTAGTTCGCAAAGTGTTATCGATCATAAACAATTTTGATCTGTCTACATTCGTGAAACCATTAAGTATTTTAAAACATTCGATCAGTTTTCCTCGGAGGCGACGTTTCTCAAGAGAGAACATGTTAAGGGTGGAAAGTCTTTCTTCGTAGGATTTGCTGCGTAAGGAGGGGATCATTTTTGTTGCCCGACGCTGAACACCTTCTAATTTACCAATGTCCTTTGCTTTGTGGGGAGACCAAACCTACACCGCATATTCCAAGTGGGGTCTGACTAAACTTTTGTAAAGCGGAAGTGTTACATCTTTATTCTTGAATAAAAAGTTTCTTTTAATGAAGCCCAACATTCTGTTCGCTTTATTTGCTGCATCGATGCATTGCTGTGAGAATTTGAGGTTTGATGCGATTTTGACCCCCAAGTCCTTAACGCATTGAACGCTTCTGAGTTTAACGCCGCGCATTTCGTAATCGAACTTCTTATTTCTTGTTCCAACTTAAAAGACCTGGCACTTGTCTACGTTAAAGGGCATCTCCCATCTATCCGACCAAGCTGAAATTTTGTGCAAATCCTCTTGGGGGCTTTGCCTGTCTTCGTCAGTGAGAACCGAGTTAAGGGGCTATCACACTGGGCAAAGGTTCTGTGGATCTTCAGTCAAACCACGATTTCCGCTGGCGTGGTTCTCATATTTCCGCGGTTTTCTGACGTGTCCACGATCTTCCAAAGCTACGGTAGAGTTCGCCGAAGGAAGACGGTATTACTCACCATCATCATCATCAGCAATAACAAGAAACAAATGAGAACCACGCCAGCGGAAATCGTGGTTGACTGAAGATCCACGGAAAATTTGCCCAGTGTGATAGCCCCTTTACCAATCTTTGTGTCGTCTGCAAATTTACTAATGCGATTATTGAGTCCAACATCCACATCGTTGATGTAAATAATGAAGAGCTCTGGGCCAAGAACCGAGCCCTGAGGGACGCCACTAGTGACTGGCGCCCACTCTGAGTTAAATCCATCAAACACCATTCTTTGTTGTCTGTTACTCAACGAACTCGCGATCCATTGGTTTACTTGACCGTTAATACCTATTTGCTTTAATTTGTAAAGTAATTTATGATGTAGGACTTTAACAAACGCTTTCTGGAAATCAAGATAGACTATGTCTAATGATTTGGTTACGTCATAAACTGAGAAGAGGTCGTTATAGAAGGTCAATAGGTTTGATAGGCAGGATCTTTTGTTACGGAAGCCATGTTGTGAATCCCAAATTAATGAGTGGCTTTCAGGGTAGCTCACAATTTTGTCTCTAATTATGCCCTCAAGTAGCTTACCTACAACTGAAGTTAGAATAATGAGCCTGTAATTACCTGGTAATTTTTTGTCTCCTTCCTTAAAAATCGGTGTCACGTTAGCCTTTTTCCAATCCGAAGGGACGATGCCTTGTCGCAAGGACATGTTGAATACGGTTCAGAGGGAGGAGAGTATTTCGCTCTTCGTCTCTTTAAGCAGTATTGGATGTACTTTGTCAGGTCAGGGACTTTTATTTTTTTAAAGTGATTGGAGAGCTTTAAGGACTTCATCGGTTGTTATTTCAAAGTTTGGCAATGCATGCTCGAGATTTACATTAGTACTGCAGCACTACTGCTGTTGGTGGTAGTGGTGGGAAGGCTGTTAATATTAAACACCGAGGAAAAGTAGTTGTTTAAGAGGTTTGCAATGTGATGGCTGTCAGTCACTAGTGCACCGTCACTGTTTGTTAAAGGTCCAATTCCACTTATGATCGCCTTTCTGTTGTTTATGTAACTGAAGAAGGATTTCGGATTATTTTTACGGTGTGCCGCAATATTTTCTTCATATCTACGCTTTGCCTGACATACTAATCTTTTTACTCGTCGCCTGGCATCATGATAAAGTCTAATGTTTTCGGCCGTTCTATGTTCTTTCTTTAGCCTGTAAAACAATTTTCTCTCTTTGACTGAGTGTGTAATTTCGCTATTAAACCAAGGTGGGCTTTTATTAGTGTTACTTCGGTTTTCACTCATAGGGACGAATGTGATCTACTGAGTGAGTAAATGATTTTTAAAGTTTAGCCAGGCTTCCTCTTCATTGCCGTCATCTGATAGTTGTATTTCTGTTAGTTTTCGTCTGATTTCTACGAAGTTAGCTCTTCTGAAATTGGGCACCATTATTTTATTTTCAGTCACTGATGTTTGAGCTGTAATGTCGACGCGCACTAATTTATGATCGCAAGAACCGAGGTTTTCTCCTACCGTGACATTACTGACTAGGTTATCTTGGGTCGTTATAACAAGGTCTAGTATGTTATTTTGTCGAGTTGGTTCAGAAACCCTAGATAATTTTCTTATAAAATTCGATCATTCTATATAACTCTCCATCTGTACCTGACAGTGTCGCCCAGTCGATATGGGGGAGGTTAAAGTCTCCTAATATCAGTGAGTCGCTGTTATTAAGTGACTGCCTTAAAACGCTGTACATTTCAACATCTTTTTCGAGTGATTGCCCCGGAGGCCTGTATGTAACACATATATTTAAATTGACTTTTGCAATGTTTACTCGCACGCACAAATGTTCAACGTTACTGTCTCTTGGTTTTCTATCAGTGGGTTGCAAATAGCTTTTGACAAAAAGGGTGACATCACCACCTCTACGGTTTAAACGATCTTTGTTGAAGAGTCAGTAGCCATCTGTGTTGCATTCTGTACTTAAATCAATATTTGTGGTGTCGATAAATGTTTCGGTTATAGCAATTACGTCAAAATTTTCTGTCAGAGCAAGACATCTCAGTTCATCAAACTTGTTGCTTAGGCTACGCGCATTGATACTAAGGACTTTTAAGTTATCTAAAGGCTTGGTAATAGAGGTGATGGTACTTGCGGATTCATGGTTACGCGTTTGTTGCGATGCATGACGTTTATTTACACGGGAGGTGTGGAGGGACGTGGCTGAGAGTCATTTTTTGATTGGGTGTCACGTACTGGAAAAGAGAGAGAGAGAGAGAGAGAGAGAGAGATGGGGGGGCGGGGAGGTGTAATGCAAATCAGGGCGGTCGCTGCCGGAGCCCAGGACATAATTTGGTGTGTTGGGGCGGGTGGCGAGGACAGGGCGAGGCCAGCCACCCGGACCTTCCGTGCTGGGTCAGGAGAGGTCAGAGCACCCTGCCGCGCCTCCCGTCCCCGTGTTGCCCTGGCCCTGCCCGACACACCCTTCCCCCTATAATGTTCTGCCTTCGTTTCGGCACAGACTGAGAGGTGGACGGAGCAATAGGATTTTTTAGGACCCCGTTGGTGCCCATAAGTTTTCTTTTCTTCTCTCCCCTTTTTTTTATTTTTTAGCAGGAGGGAGGGGGGGTTGTTTGGGCTGGGTTTTTTCTGCTTTGTTAGTATAAAATGGGATTCGGGGGATTGGGTGTCCTGTTTCCTTTTTTTATGCTTCTCGTCAGGTTTGTATTATTTTTACTCGGCTTGTCGTGATATTGCAACAGAAAATGGGAATCGAAGGGATTAGGTCTTCTTCTTTTAGGGGTAGCTGAGTTTTGTGTGATTAGGAGCAACAAGGATGATGATGATGAGGAGGAGGTGGAATGAATAAGAAGGACGCATGCGTAATGAGCGAGTGTTGATGGGAATGGACTGTGTTTTGTCTGCTTTTCTGTGTTGGAGAAAATGTGATGCGTTTGGACGTTGTTTCGTGCATTATCAAAGGGAAATAAGCAGGTGTTTTGCTATTTTAATGTTTGAGGAAAAATAATTTGTTCTTCTTTACGTATGTGAGTCGTTGTTGGTGTGTTGCAGAAAGTGTGTTGCGTGGAATCCAAAAGAAAACAAACAAACAATCTAAGAGCATCTCCGAAGAAGGGAGTTTTCCTTTTTGACAAGAGAATGTTTCCTTGGAGAGAATGTTGTGTGTTCCGCGATATTGTGATAAAATTGTATTAGTATAGTTTTCTTTTTTGTGTTATATTCAAAGGAAGTATTTTGTGTTGCTTTTGCAAGGTTGACCATTCTTTCAGGTTTGGGAATATTACAGAAAATTATGTGTGGTGTGTCGTTGTGATATGTTTGGGGTGCAATGTGTGTGTGTGTGTGTGTGTGTGTGTGTGTGTGTGTGTGTGTGTGTGTGTGTGTGTGTGTGTGTGTGTGTGTGTGTGTGCTCGTACGGGTATGTGCAACAGTAGAAATTTTACTGTGACAGTTTGAAAGATGAAATACAGTGAATGGAGGTTGACGAAAGAAAGAAAATGAAAATATGAATTACGGAATTAAAAAGAAGAAAAAGTGCGTGACAAGATAAAAGGGAAAAGTTTTGGGTCTTGAGTGATGCCTTTTTTTTTTTTTTTGTCCTGTGGTGAAAATATGAAAGCGTGGCTCAGTATAAGTAGGAAAAAGATATAGAAGGAAGCGTTAAGTGTATTTTGCGGAATGAGAATTGAGTAGAATTTTTATGCAACATTTATATATTTTTCGTGCCGAGGTAAAAATAAAAAAATCGTGGTAGAGCGTAAGTAGAAAATGAACAGAAGAAAACGATAATTGTATTATGCGGGTTGAAAAGTGAGTAGGATTTTTATGCAACTGATATTTTTTTCGTGGCGTGGTAGAAACCTAATCGTGGTTCACCGTAAGTAGAAAAGAAGCAAAGTAGAAAACGTTAAGTGTATGACGCGGAATGGGAACTGAGTAGAAATTTTCTGTAGAGCGTCTGGCCGTGAAGTTCTCCTTGGTAATGGACAGGACGAAGCGCGCGAGGAAAAGTATGAACACCGGAACTCTTTTTGTCATAATTACTAATGGACGGAGGTTGATTGAGGCAGGGTTAGCGGGACAGCGATTGTTGAGGAAGAGCCGTCGCGGGATACCTGTTCGCTCTTGTCCTTGTTTTATATATATATATATATATATATATATATATATATATATATATATATATATATATATATATATATATATATATATATATATATATATATATATATATATATATATATATATATATATATATATATATATATATATATATATATATATATATATATATATATATATATATATATATATTATATATATTCTTTTCCTTCCCCTTACCACCTTATGTTTACCTTTTTAATATATTCAATCTTATCAAACTTTCTTTCCCAGCACATTTATATAATATTTTTTTTCTGAGTTACTGTCACCTATCTATTGTCTCCTTTACTCCTTCCTTTACTTCTCCTTTATTTCCGCCATTCGTATCCAGTCTTCCACTACCTTTTCACACGAAAACTTTTTTCTCGTTTTCATTCATAGATATTTTACTTTCCTCTTATTTTCCTTCTTAACCTTCACCTCATTTGTCCCGTGCATATCTTTTTTTATCGGCTTCCATAATACTTTTTTTTAATTCGCCACTAAAATTACTATCGTTTTTATTATCAGCTGATGCATTCAGTTATGATATACGTTAATAAAACCATTATTCACTTTTTTCTGCTGCTAATATATATTTTAGCACTATGTGCTTTCTACTTACCTTTTTTCACCTTTTATCAGTAAAAACCTTACTTGGTCTTATTTATTATTTTTTCCAAACAAGAGGTTGGGAAGTAGGGCAATGATGGGAGGTGATGAAGGGAGAGATAAGAGGGAAGGGAGAGAGAGAAAAGAGATCATGGAGGAGAGTAAGAGAGAGAGGGTGAGAGTTGTGGTAAGGGGAAGGGGCAGGAAAGAGGGAACAGGGGAATAGGGAGGTGTGTGGTAGGGGAAGGATTTTGTAAGGGAAGAGGGGGAGAGGGAAGGTGTAAGAACGGAAGGTGTGGCGGGGGATGGGAAGGGAGGAGGAGGCAGGCGATGAGGGCAGAGGGGGTGAGGGGGGTTCAGCTCCCTCCAAATAGTGAAATACGGTTATGGCATTACAAGCGTGACAGTAGGAGCGGTGATAGCGGTGTACGACTGTGTGTGTGTGTGTGTGTGTGTGTGTGTGTGTGTGTTATTCGCTTCACCCTGTTTGCCACACACAAACCTTCCCTGCACATCAACACATTCATTGGCGCTTGAGAAGGAAGGAATTCCTGGGTTATTTTTTTCGTTGTTATTTCATATTGATTTTTAATGTTATTTATAGATCGCTTAAATTATTCTTCTTATCGTTGTTGTCATTGTTCATATTTTTCGTTGTTATTTCGTATTAGTTATTTATTGAAGTCTTTGAGCGTTGTTCCTATTCATGTTTTTTTTCAGTTTTTTCATACTACTGTTATTTATTGATGTCTTAATATATTATTGTTTTTGTTCTTGTACAGCTTTTCTTTGTCACGTTTTCTTTACAGCCCCCCTCACAAATAAAAAAAAAGGTTCCCACGTCTTCTTGTACAGCTTTTCTTTGTCACGTTTTCCATACAGCCCCCTCACAAATAAAAAAAAAAGGTTCCCACGCCTTCAGAAAAGTTTCCACGCCTTCAAAAAAATGCCCACACCTTCAGAAAAGTTTCTACGCATTTAGAAAAAAAATCCACGGTAATCGCAACGTTCGCACAAGTCTCTGTAAAGTAACAATTAGTGGATAATAGTGGAAGTGAATCGTGGTGTTAATAACGGTGAAGACGAGGACACGTCTTATGATGAGGTTAATAATGCGTGGTGGTGATGTGTAGGTAGTGGATTGGGAGGTAATACAGTGATAGTAAATTTAATGGTGTTATCTACTACAGCGAAAGAGTTAAATACGATAAGAGAAACGGACACGTTTGATATGAAAAATAAACACAGCGAGAGAGAGAGAGAGAATGAATTTTACGGGGACAATTGGAAGGATGAAATGAGGACGTAAATGAAGGTGGGCGTGAGGAAGAAAGGAGTGATGATGAGGTTACGGGGAGGGAAAAAGACGCCGTGAGAAAAGAAGAGAAAGTAGAGGAAGAAAAAGAAAATAAGTGCGAGGAGAAAGGGATAATGTGTAAGAAGATAAAGAGAAAACTAAGACAATAAGGTGAGGAAAATGAGGATCTATAATACGAACTACAACAAGAAAAGTAAAAAGATATGTAATAAGAAGAAGGGAAGAAGATAAAGAAGATAACAGTAATAAAAGGAAGAAAGATGAAGCAGAATATTAATAAGTGAACTGAGGAAGACAAATAAAAACAAAAATGAAGAAGCAGCAGATATAAGAAAACAGAAAAGAAGAAATAAATTATAAAGCAGGATAAGTGGGCGCGGAAATGAAACACAGATAAAAAATAGTCGAAAGCTAATGAAACCTGAAGAATGGACGGATTTCCCACATAAAAGACCTTGTGAGAGAGAGATTTACGTAGATTTACATAGAAAATCAGACCACACAGACCACATGGTCCAGACCAGGTGGTCTGTCCTTAAACCTAAGTGATTCTACATTAATCAGATGGCTCCAAAACGTTGCATTTCTACTCTAGTTGATATTAAGTTCAAGGAAGTGACGGTCGAGCTTGTTTTTAAAGGAGTCAATCGTGTTACACTGGACCACTGAGGTGGGAGCTTATTCCATTCTCGCACTACAACGTTGGTGAAGAAAAATTTTGGTGCAGTCTGAATTTACTTGTCTACATTTGAGTCTTATGCTATTGTTCCTAGTTCGCAAAGTGTTATCGATCATAAACAATTTTGATCTGTCGACATTCGTGAAACCATTAAGTATTTTAAAACATTCGATCAGTTTTCCTCGGAGGCGACGTTTCTCAAGAGAGAACATGTTAAGGGTGGAAAGTCTTTCTTCGTAGGATTTGCTGCGTAAGGAGGGGATCATTTTTGTTGCCCGACGCTGAACACCTTCTAATTTACCAATGTCCTTTGCTTTGTGGGGAGACCAAACCTACACCGCATATTCCAAGTGGGGTCTGACTAAACTTTTGTAAAGCGGAAGTATTACATCTTTATTCTTGAATAAAAAGTTTCTTTTAATGAAGCCCAACATTCTGTTCACTTTATTTGCTGCATCGATGCATTGCTGTGAGAATTTGAGGTTTGATGCGATTTTGACCCCCAAGTCCTTAACGCATTGAACGCTTCTGAGTTTAACGCCGCGCATTTCGTAATCGAACTTCTTATTTCTTGTTCCAACTTAAAAGACCTGGCACTTGTCTACGTTAAAGGGCATCTCCCATCTATCCGACCAAGCTGAAATTTTGTGCAAATCCTCTTGGGGGCTTTGCCTGTCTTCGTCAGTGAGAACCGAGTTACCAATCTTTGTGTCGTCTGCAAATTTACTAATGCGATTATTGAGTCCAACATCCACATCGTTGATGTAAATAATGAAGAGCTCTGGGCCAAGAACCGAGCCCTGAGGGACGCCACTAGTGACTGGCGCCCACTCTGAGTTAAATCCATCAAACACCATTCTTTGTTGTCTGTTACTCAACGAACTCGCGATCCATTGGTTTACTTGACCGTTAATACCTATTTGCTTTAATTTGTAAAGTAATTTATGATGTAGGACTTTAACAAACGCTTTCTGGAAATCAAGATAGACTATATCTAATGATTTGGTTACGTCATAAACTGAGAAGAGGTCATTATAGAAGGTCAATAGGTTTGATAGGCAGGATCTTTTGTTACGGAAGCCATGTTGTGAATCCCAAATTAATGAGTGGCTTTCAGGGTAGCTCACAATTTTGTCTCTAATTATGCCCTCAAGTAGCTTACCTACAACTGAAGTTAGAATAATGAGCCTGTAATTACCTGGTAATTTTTTGTCTCCTTCCTTAAAAATCGGTGTCACGTTAGCCTTTTTCCAATCCGAAGGGACGATGCCTTGTCGCAAGGACATGTTGAATACGGTTCAGAGGGAGGAGAGTATTTCGCTCTTCGTCTCTTTAAGCAGTATTGGATGTACTTTGTCAGGTCAGGGACTTTTATTTTTTTAAAGTGATTGGAGAGCTTTAAGGACTTCATCGGTTGTTATTTCAAAGTTTGGCAATGCATGCTCGAGATTTACATTAGTACTGCTGTTGGTGGTAGTGGTGGGAAGGCTGTTAATATTAAACACCGAGGAAAAGTAGTTGTTTAAGAGGTTTGCAATGTGATGGCTGTCAGTCACTAGTGCACCGTCACTGTTTGTTAAAGGTCCAATTCCACTTATGATCGCCTTTCTGTTGTTTATGTAACTGAAGAAGGATTTCGGATTATTTTTACGGTGTGCCGCAATATTTTCTTCATATCTACGCTTTGCCTGACATACTAATCTTTTTACTCGTCGCCTGGCATCATGATAAAGTCTAATGTTTTCGGCCGTTCTATGTTCTTTCTTTAGCCTGTAAAACAATTTTCTCTCTTTGACTGAGTGTGTAATTTCGCTATTAAACCAAGGTGGGCTTTTATTAGTGTTACTTCGGTTTTCACTCATAGGGACGAATGTGATCTACTGAGTGAGTAAATGATTTTTAAAGTTTAGCCAGGCTTCCTCTTCATTGCCGTCATCTGATAGTTGTATTTCTGTTAGTTTTCGTCTGATTTCTACGAAGTTAGCTCTTTTGAAATTGGGCACCATTATTTTATTTTCAGTCACTGATGTTTGAGCTGTAATGTCGACGCGCACTAATTTATGATCGCAAGAACCGAGGTTTTCTCCTACCGTGACATTACTGACTAGGTTATCTTGGGTCGTTATAACAAGGTCTAGTATGTTATTTTGTCGAGTTGGTTCAGAAACCCTAGATAATTTTCTTATAAAAATTCGATCATTCTATATAACTCTCCATCTGTACCTGACAGTGTCGCCCAGTCGATATGGGGGAGGTTAAAGTCTCCTAATATCAGTGAGTCGCTGTTATTAAGTGACTGCCTTAAAACGCTGTACATTTCAACATCTTTTTCGAGTGATTGCCCCGGAGGCCTGTATGTAACACATATATTTAAATTGACTTTTGCAATGTTTACTCGCACGCGCAAATGTTCAACGTTACTGTCTCTTGGTTTTCTATCAGTGGGTTGCAAATAGCTTTTGACAAAAAGGGTGACACCACCACCTCTACGGTTTAAACGATCTTTGTTGAAGAGTCAGTAGCCATCTGTGTTGCATTCTGTACTTAAATCCATATTTGTGGTGTCGATAAATGTTTCGGTTATAGCAATTACGTCAAAATTTTCTGTCAGAGCAAGACATCTCAGTTCATCAAACTTGTTGCTTAGGCTACGCGCATTGATACTAAGGACTTTTAAGTTATCTAAAGGCTTGGTAATAGAGGTAGTGGTACTTGCGGATTCATGGTTACGCGTTTGTTGCGATGCATGACGTTTATTTACACGGGAGGTGTGGAGGGACGTGGCTGAGAGTCATTTTTTCGATCGGGTGTCACGAACTGGAAGAGAGAGAGAGAGAGGGGGGCGGGGGTAGGTGTAAATGCAAATCAGGGCGGTCGCTGCCGGAGCCCAGGACATAATTTGGTGTGTGTGGGGCTGGTGGCGAGGACAGGGCGAGGCCAGCCACTCCGGACCTTCCGTGCTGGGTCAGGAGGTCAGAGCACCCTGCCGCGCCTCCGTCCCCGTGTTGCCCTGGCCCTGCCCGACACACCTTCCCCCATAATGTTCTGCCTTCGTTTCGGCACAGACTGAGAGGTGGACGGAGCAATAGGATTTTTTAGGACCCCGTTGGTGCCCATAAGTTTTCTTTTCTTCTCTCCCCTTTTTTTTATTTTTTAGCGGGAGGGAGGGGGGGTTGTTTGGGCTGGGTTTTTTCTGCTTTGTTAGTATAAAATGGGATTCGGGGGATTGGGTGTCCTGTTTCCTTTTTTTATGCTTCTCGTCAGGTTTGTATTATTTTTACTCGGCTTGTCGTGATATTGCAACAGAAAATGGGAATCGAAGGGATTAGGTCTTCTTCTTTTAGGGGTAGCTGAGTTTTGTGTGATTAGGAGCAACAAGGATGATGAGGAGGAGGAGGAGGTGAAATGAATAAGAAGGACGCATGCGTAATGAGCGAGTGTTGATGGGAATGGACTGTGTTTTGTCTGCTTTGCTGTGTTGGAGAAAATGTGATGCGTTTGGACGTTGTTTCGTGCATTATCAAAGGGAAATAAGCAGGTGTTTTGCTATTTTAATGTTTGAGGAAAAATAATTTGTTCTTCTTTACGTATGTGAGTCGTTGTTGGTGTGTTGCAGAAAGTGTGTTGCGTGGAATCCAAAAGAAAACAAACAAACAATCTAAGAGCATCTCCGAAGAAGGGAGTTTTCCTTTTTGACAAGAGAATGCTTCCTTGGAGAGAATGTTGTGTGTTCCGCGATATTGTGATAAAATTGTATTAGTAAAGTTTTATTTTTTGTGTTATATTCAAAGGAAGTATTTTGTGTTGCTTTTGTAAGGTTGACCATTCTTTCAGGTTTGGGAATATTACAGAAAATTATGTGTGGTGTGTCGTTGTGATATGTTTGGGGTGCAATGTGTGTGTGTGTGTGTGTGTGTGTGTGTGTGTGTGTGTGTGTGTGTGTGCTCGTACGGGTATGTGCAACAGTAGAAATTTTACTGTGACAGTTTGAAAGATGAAATACAGTGAATGGAGGTTGACGAAAGGAAGAAAATGAAAATATGAATTACGGAATTAAAAAGAAGAAAAAGTGCGTGACAAGATAAAAGGGAAAAGTTTTGGGTCTTGAGTGATGCCTTTTTTTTTCTTTTTTTTTGTCCTGTGGTGAAAATATGAAAGCGTGGCTCAGTATAAGTAGGAAAAAGATATAGAAGGAAGCGTTAAGTGTATTTTGCGGAATGAGAATTGAGTAGAATTTTTATGCAACATTTATATATTTTTCGTGCCGAGGTAAAAATAAAAAAATCGTGGTAGAGCGTAAGTAGAAAATGAACAGAAGAAAACGATAATTGTATTATGCGGGTTGAAAAGTGAGTAGGATTTTTATGCAACTGATATTTTTTTCGTGGCGTGGTAGAAACCTAATCGTGGTTCACCGTAAGTAGAAAAGAAGCAAAGTAGAAAACGTTAAGTGTATGACGCGGAATGGGAACTGAGTAGAAATTTTCTGTAGCGCGTCTGGCCGTGAAGTTCTCCTTGGTAATGGACAGGACGAAGCGCGCGAGGAAAATATGAACACCGGAACTCTTTTGTCATAATTACTAATGGACGGAGGTTGATTGAGGCAGGGTTAGCGGGACGGCGATTGTTGAGGAAGAGCCGTCGCAGGATACCTATTCGCTCTTGTCCTTGTTTTGTATATATATATATATATATATATATATATATATATATATATATATATATATATATATATATATATATATATATATATATATATATATATATATATATATATATATATATATATATATATATATATATATATATATATATATATATATATATATATATATATATATATATATATATATATATCTATATATATTTCTAACATTTCTTTCCTTCCCCTTACCACCTTATGTTTACCTTTTTAATATATTCAATCTTATCAAACTTTCTTTCCCAGCACATTTATATAATATTTTTTTTCTGAGTTACTGTCACCTATCTATTGTCTCCTTTACTCCTTCCTTTACTTCTCCTTTATTTCCGTCATTCGTATCCAGTCTTCCTCTACCTTTTCACACGAAAACTTTTTTCTCGTTTTCATTCATAGATATTTTACTTTCCTCTTATTTTCCTTCTTAACCTTCACCTCATTTGTCCCGTGCATATCTTTTTTTATCGGCTTCCATATTACTTTTTTTTAATTCGCCACTAAAATTACTATCGTTTTTATTATCAGCTGATGCATTCAGTTATGATATACGTTAATAAAACCATTATTCACTTTTTTCTGCTGCTAATATATATTTTAGCACTATGTGCTTTCTACTCACCTATTCACCTTTTATCAGTAAAAACCTTACTTGGTCTTATTTATTATTTTTTTCCAAACACTTAAGTTTTCTTCATTCCTTAAACTCCAGAACTGATCACCTTTTACTCATTTTGTTTCCACCTCTATTTTCCAATAGACTAATTTAAATGTCTCAGAAAAACAACACTCCCTTTCATCCGTTCCTTTTAGTGTATTTATATCATCGCCTTGCTGTCCACAAGCCTTACATTTACTTAAGCATCAAACAATTTGTCGCTGCCACCTCTTCTCTTAGAATTAAAATCCGTCAATGAAAACTTTATTCGTTGTTAATATAATACTAACATTCTTTCCTTCCTTCCTCTTTGCAGTCATCTCCAGGACACCTTTTGTAACTCAACACGTGTGGGTTTTTTACACACACTACAACCTTTTAACCAATATGCCGATACCATTTCCTTTCCTCAGTAATTAAAATCCGTTGCTGAAAACATTACTCGTTCATATTAGTTGTGAATGTGTTCCTGGCACTTTTCCCTTCCATAATTTTACAGTTCTTTGGCATTTTTTTTTTACTGTAATTGCCGTGCGTTACTGAAAACACATTAGTCTTATCATCAGGTGCTAATAAAGTTTTGTGCTTTTCATAACTTTGCCTTCGTCTCATTAGTTTCTTTTACTTGGTGCTCTTCTACCTTTGTCTCCAACACGCTAATTAAGCATCAGTTATATATTTTTCTTTTGTCTGCTCCGCAGATATTTTCTGTGTATGTATTTATAATTCTTCTCCATCCTCCCAATTCCTTCTTATTCTTCATTTCCAACAAAATAATTTAATAATTCGATAAAAAGATTTTTTTTTTTTCATTTGTTTATATTTTCCTCCATCTATACCTCCACCTCTCCTGTTCTTCGCTCTTCCTCTCTCCCACCTTTCCTGCTCTTCCCTTTCTCTCTCCTTCACCTTTACGGTTTCTCCTCTTCTTCTCCTCCACTCCTCCTGTTCCTCCCTCCCCTTTCCTTCACCTTTCATTCTCCTCCATCCCTCTCCTCCACCTTTCTCGTTCAATCCTCTCCCTCTCCTACACCTTCCCCAATCCTCCCTCTCCTTACTTCCACCTCCTCCTCCTCCCTCTCCACCTTTAATCTCCACCACCTCCGCCGCGGCCCTGCCTTCCACACTCTCCTCCCATTAACCCTCCCATTCATCTCTCTTTCACCTCCACTCTTTGCCTTCCCTCCTCCTCTTCCTCTTTCTTTCCACTTCTACGTTTAGCATATCCTTCCTCTTCTTTCATCCTCTTTCAGCACTGTCTCCCTCTCTGTTTTCCTTTTCCTCACTCCTTTTGCTGTATTCGCTGCCTTCTCTTCCTCTTTATTCATTCATTCTTAATTGACATCTACATCTGTTATATCCTTCGTCCTTCTCTTCCGTATTTTTTCCACATTCACCTTACTTTTCTCTTCCTCCTTCATTCAGCACTCTTCCTTCTTCCTCCTTCTTCCTCTTTCACATGTACTCTTCCTCCCTCTTTCTCTCTTGTCATCTGTCACGTGGTAAAATAATGTTTTAATAACAGGAGTGTGCTCACAAGGCGGTAGCTAGCCGACAAGGGTTGATTCCCGCGGCACGCCAGGAGACAACGGTGTACACACCCTGACTAGGGGTACTAACACGACTTACCTGCTCAAATCTCCAGTGGGGTTCTTATTTACTCTCCTTATGGGGCTGGAAGGCACATACGCACAGGCAAAAGGTTTACTAATAAAGCTCGTGTACAACTATGCACTAACTTTATTACACACAAAGAAAACACAGACAAATCTCACATACACACTCAGCTGAGCCTAGCGTTACTCGTGCTCGCACAAGACTAACTTGCCCTGGCTACACTAACAACTAGCTACTTAACTTGGTGCGGAGGGAGAAGAGTAGAGGCTCGTTGCACAGCCTTGCTCGAGGTGGCTGCAGCTTGTCCTTCCTGCCGTGGGTCCTCTCATCAGGCGCGTGATGTCGGCGGTAGATGCGGCTTTCAGAAAGAGGCCGCCGCGGACTCGACACACCCAAACTGAGACCCGGTGTGGGCTGTATCCCGAAGTGGCGAAGCCCAGGATCCCCACACTCCAGCAGGAGGAAAACCGCGTGGTGCCAAGAGATAGGCGAGAGTAGAGGAACGTCGCCCCGTGACCTCACCAGACGGCTGTCAGGGGAGGAAGTCCTGAGCCGCGGCGAGTGACCTGACGGGCCCCAACTCGCCCGGCCGAGATGCAAAACGCTGCTGGCGCGGAAAAAAATACAACAGAGGGTGCTGACAGCACTCTGAGCAATACTGCCATAGGCAGATATCGTTACACTTTCCTGACGCGCAGCTATAACTTGCAAGTGCATGGCACCGCAATATAACAGCGGAGCAAGCTACGTACAGACACGTAGAGGAAAGCAACAATCGCGGGCTAGCAACACAGGCCGCGGCGGCGCAACAGCCCCATGGCGGGAAGCACAAAGACAATACAAGACTTCCTCATCAACAGAGGAATAACTAGCTGCAGTATTGCACACTAATGTGCATCTGCAGAGTGGAGTGGTGACTCCTGAAAGTGCGTAAGCGCAGGTAAAACACAGCGGGCGACCCGCAACGAAAATGCACGCCTTGGCATCACTACGCTCGTCGCCTAGGCAACGAACAGGCTGAGTCATCGTGACCCGCCCCGCGCCTAGGTCACGTGACGAACTAGGAAAACGCGTCAGCAGCTTCCCTATAGCAAATAATATAAAAAATAACTTGTCGCGAATCTAAACCGCGACATTCGCCCATGCAAATGAAATTTTATCATGGGCGCTACTCCTAGCGTACATATAAAATTTGAACTAACCCCTAGCTAAACCTAGTTACACAAGCACAAGGTGTACGTCATCGGGTGGCTCCCTTCAGCTTGATGAGTGTAAAAACTCCAGCCTTTTACTAACCAGCATGGAGAAAACTCCTGAAGCTGCAGAGAGGCCCGAGACAAGGCTAGGGACACATGTCCATATGTAGTGTGGTAGTGTGGAGTGTGGTGTGGCACTGTGTAGTGAAGTGTGTCTACTTGTTTCACAGAATCACGGCGACGACCTACACACGACGGTCTACCTACACTTGCAGGTCTGGCTGCACGCCAGAAGGAACTCGGAGGGCGGGCACGCCTTGGCATCACTACGCTCGTCGCCTAGGCAACGAACAGGCTGAGTCATCGTGACCCGCCCCGCGCCTAGGTCACGTGACGAACTAGGAAAACGCGTCAGCAGCTTCCCTATAGCAAATAATATAAAAAATAACTTGTCGCGAATCTAAACCGCGACATTCGCCCATGCAAATGAAATTTTATCATGGGCGCTACTCCTAGCGTACATATAAAATTTGAACTAACCCCTAGCTAAACCTAGTTACACAAGCACAAGGTGTACGTCATCGGGTGGCTCCCTTCAGCTTGATGAGTGTAAAAACTCCAGCCTTTTACTAACCAGCATGGAGAAAACTCCTGAAGCTGCAGAGAGGCCCGAGACAAGGCTAGGGACACATGTCCATATGTAGTGTGGTAGTGTGGAGTGTGGTGTGGCACTGTGTAGTGAAGTGTGTCTACTTGTTTCACAGAATCACGGCGACGACCTACACACGACGGCCTACCTACACTTGCAGGTCTGGCTGCACGCCAGAAGGAACTCGGAGGGCGGGCTTTCCAAGGGCGCCTGGCAAGGGCGCGACCTCTAAGCCCTCGGGTGACACGCCTCCTTCTGCGGCGGCGTCGCCCGGAACCCTCACACAACACTGAACAGTCACTCTTACCTAGACCACGGCGAAGGCGAGACAGCTTGGCGGTGCGGTGGCCTTGTTTTCCGGGAGGTGCTGCGGCGCAACCCAGCGAAGCCTTGACATCGATGTCAGGAGGCTTCTTGCGCGTGGCCGTGGATTCCGAGGCGAGCGAGGGAGAGTCAGGAGGCAGCTGCCCCGCGTCAGGGGGTGCTGAGGCGCAACCTAGCGAGGCCTTGACGTCTATGTCAGGAGGCTTCTTGCGCGAGGCAGTAGGAACCGAAACGGGCGAGGGAGAGGCGGTGGCCAGCTGCCCCGCGTCACTAACCTTCAGCTCCAGCGCCTCCTCCTGCGGCACCGTCAGCAGCGCCGAGGGCTCGAGCTCCCTCTTTTCCCCTGCTCCAGCGCCGGCAGCAGTACTCGGGACGCAAGGCGGCTGCGCGTCTGCGTCGTCCAGTGAGACCGCCGTGCACTCTTGCACCGTCAGGAGCGCCGGGGAGAGAGGTAAAGCCTTCTCCTTCAGGCACTCTCCTTGGTCGTGGTCCTCCCCAGCTACTGCCTGCCGAGCAGGGTCGCACGGCACAGTGCTGACAGCCTCAGGGGAGGGCTGGGGCTCGGCTACCTGCGTGTCCAGGTCGCTGGTGTCGAACCAGGGGCAGGCGAGACGTGCGAGGGCGAGGCGTTGGAGCCTTCCAGACTCCTTCATGGCCCTCTCGTGGGCGCGCTGAGCCTCTTGCATCTCGCGCTCGTGGGAGAGCTCAGCCTCGCGGTCTTTCCTCCAACTCCTCGAAGTAGGCCTCCCGCAGCAGTTCCTCGCGAACCCACGCGACGAGGTCTTGCCCCGTCAGCTCAAGGCGCTCACCCAGCTGAAACCAATACTCGGTAGAAGGCTCACGAGTAACAAACATCCTGCCTGGCTTGCCCTGCACTAACTCTGGCAGAATAAGGTGACTGAACAGCCCAAAAATCTAGAATTATCTAGAACACACTCCCCCTAAATAACCTGAACTCACTACACAGGCTGGAGAGAGAAAACTGGCCCTAACTAGACCGCTGCACCCTGCACAGTCCTGAGCTAACTAAAACCCAGGCTAGGGGTGACTAACTGGCAAAACTAGAGCCTTCTAGAACCCTACACAAACCTGAGTAGCTAGCTGCAGGCAGAGGTGAACTGATCTGGCTAAACTAGCTTATGCACAAATCTCAACAAAAAGAGAACGCACACACCCGGTAAAAATGCAGATGGCGTCTCGTCGAGCTGGTCCCTTCTCACGTCGCCGACCACAAGAGCCACGTGGTCGTCCCACACAGGGAACGGCGACGAGGAGACAAGAAAGTGGAGCCCAGGCACGGCTACTGGAACGGCACAGCAAACCCCACCGAGCCTCCGTCAGGCGCGACTCGCAGACACAGGACTTATGCCCACACTCTGCCGGCGAAGCACAGGGCACCTGCTGTCTTCAGGGAGCGCGATACCTGCGGATAAGGTCACGGTAGCACTGGGGGAAGATAATCTGTCCTAATATCAAACCCTATGCTCACTGGCACTCGGGGCAATAGGAACAGAACAAAAGCTGGCACTAAAACAGAACCTATACCTAAGGACAACACACAAAACTAGTCAGAGGTAAAAACTAACACTCTGCTAGCTAATAAGTCTCACTAACACAGTTATACTAAGCTGTGACCCTAAACACAGACACACCTAGCCAAGTGCACACACTTACCAGCCAGAAGGAGTTTCTGTTTCGGGCGCCAATTGTCACGGGGTAAAATAATGTTTGAATAACAGGAGTGTGCTCACAAGGCGGTAGCTAGCCGACAAGGGTTGATTCCCGCGGCACGCCAGGAGACAACGGTGTACACACCCTGACTAGGGGTACTAACACGACTTACCTGCTCAAATCTCCCGTGGGGTTCTTATTTACTCTCCTTATGGGGCTGGAAGGCACATACGCACAGGCAAAAGGTTTACTAATAAAGCTCGTGTACAACTATGCACTAACTTTATTACACACAAAGAAAACACAGACAAATCTCACATACACACTCAGCTGAGCCTAGCGTTACTCGTGCTCGCACAAGACTAACCTGCCCTGGCTACACTAACAACTAGCTACTTAACTTGGTGCGGAGGGAGAAGAGTAGAGGCTCGTTGCACAGCCTTGCTCGAGGTGGCTGCAGCTTGTCCTTCCTGCCGTGGGTCCTCTCATCAGGCGCGTGATGTCGGCGGTAGATGCGGCTTTCAGAAAGAGGCCGCCGCGGACTCGACACACCCAAACTGAGACCCGGTGTGGGCTGTATCCCGAAGTGGCGAAGCCCAGGATCCCCACACTCCAGCAGGAGGAAAACCGCGTGGTGCCAAGAGATAGGCGAGAGTAGAGGAACGTCGCCCCGTGACCTCACCAGACGGCGGTCAGGGGGAGAAGGAAGTCCCGAGCCGCGGCGAGTGACCTGACGGGCCCCAACTCGCCCGGCCGAGATGCAAAACGCTGCTGGCGCGGAAAAATACAACAGAGGGTGCTGACAGCACTCTGAGCAATACTGCCATAGGCAGATATCGTTACACTTTCCTGACGCGCAGCTATAACTTGCAAGTGCATGGCACCGCAATATAACAGCGGAGCAAGCTACGTACAGACACGTAGAGGAAAGCAACAATCGCGGGCTAGCAACACAGGCCGCGGGCGGCAACAGCCCCCATGGCGGGAAGCACAAAGACAATACAAGACTTCCTCATCAACAGAGGAATAACTAGCTGCAGTATTGCACACTAATGTGCATCTGCAGAGTGGAGTGGTGACTCCTGAAAGTGCGTAAGCGCAGGTAAAACACAGCGGGCGACCCGCAACGAAAATGCACGCCTTGGCATCACTACGCTCGTCGCCTAGGCAACGAACAGGCTGAGTCATCGTGACCCGCCCCGCGCCTAGGTCACGTGACGAACTAGGAAAACGCGTCAGCAGCTTCCCTATAGCAAATAATATAAAAAATAACTTGTCGCGAATCTAAACCGCGACATCATCACCCTTTTTCTCCTTCTTCCTCCTTCTTCCTCTTTCACATGTACTCTTCCTCCCTCTTTCTCTCTCGTCATCACCCTTTTTCTCCTTCTTCCTCCTTCTTCCTCTTTCACATTTACTCTTCCTTCATCTTTCTTTCTCGTGATCATCCTTTTTTTTCTCCATTTTCGTTTTCTCTATCTTTTTTTCTTTTTTCCACATTCGCATTCAATCATCAGTTTATCCTCTCCTTTCTTCCACATTCTAACTGATTTTCTCACCCACTCCCTCTTTCGTCTACATTCACCCACTTTCTTACCCTCGTTTTTTTTTTTCTCTTTCACATTAACATCCACTTTCTTTTTCTTTTCTTCCTCATTGTTTCTTTCTCCCCTCTTCACAGCCGCTCTCCGTTCATCTTTCCTTTTCCTCCTCTGCTCCACATTCACAGCCACTCGCCCTTTCTCTTCCTTCTGCCATCTCCCACATTCTTCTACTTTTATCACACTCTCCTGTCAGGCTTCATTTTCAGCATACCAGTGTACTTTTTTATCCTAATTTTTCCTTCCGTCTCTTTGTTGGTCTTGCTGGCTCAACTTTTTACATTTTTATCGGCGTCAACAGATTGCCCATCTTCATATTGATGTTGTTCTTTTCAAGCTGTTTTCCTGGCTTACCCATGCATTGTAGACATGAAATTGTATAATAACATTTGTTAGCCCTGATGAACCCTACAACTTGGCATTATAAATAAAGTCAGCTTTTTTTTTTTTAACGTCTTGGCCTGTGGCGCCGGTTTGCCTTCATAGTAGGGCCTGATGGTCGGCCCCAGCCCGTTGTGGCGCAGGCAAGTGTTTATAGTGGCGCCATCTTTACTTTTCAGCATTTTACATTTTACACCCCTTGTTGCATAATATAAATTGTTGGGTGTGTGTTGGAGGGTCATGCGACGCCGATCTAGCAGTTTTTGTGCTTAACACTTGTTTTAGTATTCTACACCACTGTTTAACCTCACCTGTTGTTTCCTCTATCTTGAATTCATGTTTCTTTTATTTTTTGATACTCTCATTTTCTAAACATTTTCAAGATTATTCAATTCGATTTTCAGTATTTTTTTTTAATCCTTAGTTCTTTTTTTATTTAGTTCCGTTCGTCTCTTCATAATGTTTTTGCTTCTTCCCTCTGCTCAACCGTTTAAAGATTTAATTAATTTACCTTAATTTTCCCTTACCTGCCTGCCCTCTATTTTTGCCTGCTAACATTTTCAGTACTTAGCAATTCTTTATAATCTGTTTAAGTTCAAATCAAAGCTCGTCTTGTTTTACCTTTGTTGACCAGTTTTTGAAGATTTTTCTTTACTTTTATTCCCAGTCATCCTAACATCATCCGTAGACTTTCATTCAAGATGCCCTCTCTTTCTTCTGTCCCTTTTTTCTGCTCTCTCTTACCTCCTTCACCATCGTAATCTCCCCTCCCTCCTCCTCCTGTTCTCTCTCCACTTTCGTCTCCTTACCCTCCCCTCCCCTTCCCTCTAATACTCTAGGACAACAAACTCATCAACTGGATTTTTTGATGTCAAAAGCGATCCTTCACAAGGGTTCAAAAAGGTAAAGAAGCCGAAAAATACACCAGAATATCCGTAGCCTAAAGTTTAGATGCGTTCATTATTTGGCAAACCCGTTTTTTGTGCGTCGAGAGAAAACAGGAGAAACTTTAGCTGGTCAGTCCATCACGAGAGTATGTAAAGCTCTGCTCCATCATGCTGTTGTCGAGAGATTTTCCGCCCCGCCCCCCGCCGCCACCACAAACACTACCAATAGCGATTCGCCTCTGCTCTGCAGAAAATAGTTGAGTTCACGATTAAAAATTAGTCCGAGGGGGAACAAAAGAGAATAATCAAGGTTGAATTTATATTAGTATTATGGAAACTTACCTAGCCTAACCTAGAGAAAACAATGGCACTGGAACGTCAGAGAGAGAGAATGAACGCCTGAAGATGAGTTAAAAGAAAGCGAATGCAGACCAATATTTTTATAATCAGAGGATGTGACAGTAGAGAGAATAGTTGAGTTCGTGATGAAAAGTTAGTCCGAGGGGAAACTAAAGGAAATTACTGCATGATTCACTAGCACAGACAGAAATATCTTACGTGGAGTACTTTTGTCCGTATATATGTACTCTTGCACATTGGCACGAAGCACCAATGACTGCGGGTTACGTCTCCAGGCATTGCTAGCCACTAGAAACATACACCACAACACGAAATCTCGGAGAAACACAAAGTTGGCGGCCTCCCGACGTACCTAGTGACGTCACGACCAATCAGCACCCGTTTCCAGGTCACGTGATTTTTCCGCAACTTTAATCCATATTTTATACCACATTTACTATTTACATGAAAAAAAATAGTACCATAGCTGAATTTAGGGCCTATTTTATCCATACAGACAGAATTTGAAATAAATATGTTGACCGGAAACATGGCAAGTAATCATGACCAGGTATGCTGAGAATACACGACTTTTAGCGCGTCCAGCAATGGACCGTATTGGCTACTCAGCGGCGACTCGGAGACAAGTACTGTTTTGACTTAACTCGGTTCCTCTTTTCTATTTCGGAAAAAAAAATGATGGCTGTCGTTTGGAGCCAAATGTCCAAACGTGGTACATGCTGGTAAAAAAAAATGTATTTACCCTTTGCTGGTAAGGTTTGCGTCTGTGTGTGGTGTGTGTGACCACTGAGGGTTGAATGTGCCGCGGGCCGCAGTCATGAACGGCCCAAACAGGAAAACACAGCTGGGAGGTTTTGTATTTTTTCGCCCAGGGCTTTATTTTGCTCTCCAGCAGCTTATGAATGATTTAACTTGCTGTTAAATAATTGTTAGTTTAAGTACCTGTAGCTATTTTGACTTCTGGTCTTAAGATAAGTGATTTACAGACGCCCTCTCCAGCGAGAGGGTGTCTGTAAACACTTATCTTAAGACCAGAAGTCAAAATAGCTACTAAAAATTATTTAACAGCAAGTTAAATCATTCTTAAGCTGCTGGAGAGCAAAATAAAGCCGTGTGCAAAGCAATACGAAACATCCAAAGCTGTGTTTTGACTGTTTGGGCGGCTCAAGAGACTGCGGCCCGCGGCACATTACCCTCACACACACACCACACAGACGCAAACCTTAAAACCTTACCAGCAATGGGTGAATACATTTTTTTCTGACAGCAGGTACCACGTTTGGACATTTGGCTCCAAACGACAGCCGGTATTATTTTTTCCCGAAATAGAAAAAAGGAACCGAGTTAAGTCAAAACAGTACTTGTCTCCGATTCGCCGCCGGATAGCCAATACGGTCCAATTTTTTATTTATTTTTTTTTTTTTTACATTGCGGCCTATTGCGCCGGTAGGCTTCTTCCCGGTGGATCCTGATGGTCGGTCCAAGGCTTCTTTCACAAAGGAACACAAAGAAAGAACAAACAACAGCAGACCTGCTGGTCCTTACGAGGTTGTTTGTGACAAGCTACACTAACTATCTAATCAAAGGTGGAAGATGAAGGACAGCAAAGGCGAAGGCTCCTCCCCACCCCCCCATCCCTCCAGCCAAAGCTGGCAGGAAAGGAAAAAGAACCATGCAGCATGGAAAAACTGCATGGAATTTATGTAGGAAAGAGGAAAAAACTACCATTACTGCTACCACTAACTGGGCGATAAAAGCGGACAAGGACACCAGTATTCGAAAGAACTTAACGTTATTACGACAATGAGTAATATCTTAGTTGCTGGTTGGATTCAAAACACTTGTCTAATCTATTCTTGAAGGCCGTAACTGTTGTACTATCAACGACATCACAAGGTAGAGAGTTCCAAACATTAACAACTCGATTGAAGAAGAAGTGTTTAGCTTCGTGCGACGAGAATCTTTTACCACTTATCTTCAAATTGTGATTTCTTCTTGTTCTATTTGATCGATCAATTGTAAAGTAATCTTCCGCATTAATATCACTGAATCCCTTGAACATTTTAAACACTTCTATTAGATCGCCTCGCATTCTTCGTTTTGATAGGCTGAATAAATTTACTTCTTTAAGCCTTTGTTCATATGGCAAATTTCTCAACCTAGGAATCATCTTTGTTACTCTTCGTTGGACCCGTTCCAACTTTTCTATGTCTTTTCTGTAGCAGGGAGACCAAAACTGTACACAGTACTCTAGACGGGGTCGAACCAACGAATTATACAGTTTTAATATTACTTTTTCCGATTTATTATTAAAGACTCGTCCGATGAAGCCAACCAATTTGTTTTCAGTTTTAACTACCTCTGAACAATGCTGACCGGGCTTTAAATCGCTTGATATAGTGATTCCAAGATCCTTTTCTTTACTTACTGCAGAAAGTTGTTGGCCATTCATTACGTACCGAACGCGATTGTTATTTTTTCCGATGTGCAACACTTTACATTTCTCAACGTTAAATTTCATTTGCCATTGATTGGCCCAACGTGCAAGTCGATCTATATCTGATTGTAAAGCTTCTTCGTCGAGTATTTCAGTTACTTTACTAGCAATTTTTGTGTCATCAGCAAATTTTGATACTTTGCAAGTGAGCCCATCATCGATATCATTAACATAAATTAAGAAGAGCATGGTGGGTCCTGATGGTCGGCCCAGCCTATTCTGGCGCAGGCGAGTGTTTATAGCGGCGCCATCTTGCATTGGCTCATGCTGCCCTCCCAGAGCTCATCTTTGATCCTAGAATCTAGAGTCCGGGTTGATAGGTGGTCTTCTGGACAGCATGTGGGTAGTTTCAAGCCACTCGGCGGCGGCTGAAAAATCCCAGCTTGGTGGCACCGGGCGGGGATTGAACTCCATCCTCCTGAACACGGAGCCGTTACTCTGACGACTCAGCCACCGCCTCCCCGCGCTGATATCCCGTACTGATGATCAAGAGGAGGAGGAGGAGGAGGAGCGGAATAGAGTCAAGGGGAGACTGAGAAAAAGGAGGAGGGGAAGCGAAGGAAGAGGAACGGGTGGAAAGAAGGGAGGAGGAGAGATAGGAGGAACAAAACGTGGCGAAAGAGGAGGATGAAATAATGGGCGAAGAAATTGAAACGGAGGAGGAGGAGGACGAAAGAAGATGAGTAGAAACATAAGAAAGGAAACGCGGAGAAGAAACAGAAGAGATAGGAGGAAGAGGAGGGAGAGGAAAATAAAGCCAGAGACAGAGCTAGAGAGAGACACAGAGAGAAAGCGACGTCGCAAGACATACAAATCCCTATCACGTCGTCATCATCATTAGATCTTTCAACACCTGCCCATTCGTGACTCTTAATGACCAGGTGTGACGTGACGGGCAGGTGCTTGGACAAGTGAAGGGCCGGCTCACGGTCTTAATAACCTAACATCACCTGGACCTAATGGATACGGATAGGAGGGGGAGGGAGGGGAGAAGGGCGGGGTGGGGGGCAGCGTAAAGGTAAAGGTGTAAAGGATTAGCTAAGTTAGCGTTAATGAGAGTTGATCTGCAGGTTATTAGTGCAGGTGGAACAGCTGGTGCACCTCTCTTTGATTAATAGTCGAATGTCACTTGGACTAAGTGGGTGCCAATTGTAGGAGGGAGAGAAAGGAGGCATGGACGAATATCTGGGTAAAGTGGAAAGAGGAAGGAGGGAGCAGGAAGGTAAAGGAAGAGGAAGAGAGAGAGGAAAGGAGATGTGAGAAAGAGAAAATGAAGTAGGAAAAGGATGGGTAGAAAGCAATAGAGAGAAATGAAGGAGACGAGCGGAAGGAATCGGAGGAGATCAGTAAGGTACAGGAACAGGGGAGGGAGTGGAAGGGAAGCGAGGACAGAAAAGAAAAGAAATGGGGGAACAGAAAGGGGCCTTGAGGTATAGGAAGAGGAGGAAGATGAAAAAGAAGGAAAGGAAAAGGAAGAAGGGTGAGGAGAGGAAAAGGAGGAGGAGTCAATGAGTGCATGTTGGGATACAGATGAAAAGGTTAGAGAGGAAAGGAGTGGGTGGAAAGGTGTAATGGACTAATCAATGGCGTGTATGCTGCAGGCAGTTTCATTAATGTTCAGAAAAACTAAAACATGAAATATAGATCGACATTTACCGGATTATTGCACGCAAGAAGAAATTTAATTGCACTTGAAACACATGAATTGCATTTGCCTGGAAGATGAATTGGTTAAGAAAAGCGCGGGGCGTGTCGATCATGACTGAAATTGACTATGAATGATACAAATAATGTAAGGTAGACATTTGCTGTCTTAATACATACGGGAAAACAATATGTGATTGTAAAATGTTAAAAATACCAGTAAGTATTAGTAATAAAATAATAGTAATAATATAAACGACACTAAAATAACAACCGCAATAATAATAATAATAATAATAATAATAAGAAGAAGAAGAAGAAGAAGAAGAAGAAGAAGAAGAAGAAAAGAAGAAGAAGAAGACACGTTTGCATAACAGTCGACGAATAGATTAAGCAGATACATAAGTTGTGTTGCTGGAAAAAATTATCTCTTTTTGAATGCACTCCACAAACATTGACGAACACTTGCAGAAATAATGCAGACCAGGAGAGATAATAATTACACTGGACACACGCGATATTACGTTTGCATAACAGAGGAAAAAATAGATTAAGCGAAATCCGAAATAAAGTTACTGGGATTTGTACGGAGTTGCGAAATAATATAAATATAAACGAAATAAAGTTACATCATTAATAAAAACGGAAAGAAATAGATAACAATTATAACTGCTTTCTACACACACGAAACTACGTTTCCAGAAAAGATGAGTAGATTAAGCCAGGCAGAGAAGGCCGCGTGACGTCACAGGGTGCGCAGGAAGAGTCCGAGGCTGCTGTGGCCAGTCTGGGTTCAACAACCGTTGGGTGGTGCAATACCGTTTCATGCCAGCATGACAGTAAGACAGCAAAGAAAAATAAAAGGAAGATCCTGATTGGTCAGGATGAGGAGTTGCGTGAAATATATTCATATACAAATGAATTATGCATAAAAGTAAACAAACTGATTTACTAAAGTTAATTAAAAGGAAAGATCCTGATTGTCAATGGTTATGGAACACTATGAATTTCATGAATTGTCACTAAATTGCATGTATGCTGCAATTTTTCAGATATTACCATTATATTCATACTGTAAAAAGTACACAACATCAATAAGAATTTTATTACTTACAATATTAGTGTGGTAAAATTTTATGCTGCTTAGAGAGAGAAGAAGAACTGGATTACATACAATATGGTGTGGTATTGCAGAGAAGGAGAGAGACATACAGAATTGGATTACATAATATTAGTGTGGTAATATGCTGCAGGAGGAGAGAGAGAAAGAGAAGCTCTGTGAAATACAGACCAACCCGCACACTCGTGTGCAGAAAATAAAATTAATAATATAAAATGTAAACAAAAAAGTTAATTAAAGAAGGATTGGTTTGTTTGGAACACTAAAATTCATGAAACACTAAATTGCATGTACGACGACGAAAAGATGAGGCAATAGATAACTTAATTACCTGGAAAATCTACTTACATACGTAAAACAAAACACACACTAAACATAAGCCAACGAGATCATGATAAATAACCAGCAGGGGAT
Organism: Eriocheir sinensis; assembly: GCF_024679095.1. Lineage (NCBI taxonomy): Eukaryota > Metazoa > Arthropoda > Malacostraca > Decapoda > Varunidae > Eriocheir > Eriocheir sinensis. The sequence continues at coordinate 467,957 of NW_026111294.1, read as the reverse complement.
GAAAGTGTCTACGGTCTGCACACACACACACACACACACACACACACACACACACACACACACACACACACACACACCATTACGGTGTTTACACAGAAGGCGACAAACATATCACGCAGCGCCAGAATTATGTTGCTGGAAAATATACCTCAACGTAAAAAATGCGACTCTAAATACAGATCAACACATGCACATTTTACATGCACACGTGGATAAAGTAAATTCAGTAAAGTTTGTATATAAGAGGAAGAGATTATTCAGCGGCAGAATTATTAATTGAAAATGTACTCAAAATAGAAAAATAATGATACGCCAACAGTAGATAAAGAAAAGTATAATTCATTCACACACGCAGATAAATAAATATAAACAATAATAAAGTTTGCATGAAAGGTGGCGAGGTGATTAATCAGTAGTAGAACTGTTATGACACCTGAAAATGTAACGAAATTATTATGCATAGACACTCTAACTATAGATAAACAAAAGCACAGCTGACAGGGAGGAAAGAATGTGATCGGTTGGCAAACACACGCACGTAGTAAAGGTTCCATGAAAGATGACTCGTAGATTATGGAGAAGGTAAACTGTGCAATTGGAAAACATCCCTAAAAATAAAGACACTTAAAATATTGATCAACAACAGCATATTTTATAACTCTAAGGAAAGAAAAAAAATACGGTTAATATACACATCAGTCTCGCTAGTGTAGAAAAGTGAAGAAGAGATTAAGCATTTGAATTAAAATTTGTCCTTGTCTTAAAAATACTCAAAAATATAGATAAGCAGGAATACAAACTATTTTCTGAAGGATAAAAGATTACTATGATTGAACGTTAGCATTACTGATGACGAACAGACTGAGCCATTCACAAACATGTTACTGTACAACACACTGCGTGCGAGGAAGACACAGAAAACAATTGTTAAACCCCAGGGACAAGAAGACTAATTGGGGGTTACTACACACACACACACACACACACACACACACACACACACACATGCAACCCCCCCCCCACACACACACACATCAGTCAATTTGCATTTAAGGTGACGTGAAAAAAAAAAAAAAAACAGATAAAAGGCAGAAATTATGTGAACGCGAAAATGAACTTGTGTGTTGAAAGGCTCGCCGGCTCGCAGGGTCTGACAGCAAGTGAAAAAACAATGATAATGTAATCTGATCAACGCGAGTGTTTTGTGCCTAGAGAGCATTACCGACGCATACTAATCTACGCGTTTTTTTTCTCAACAAAATCATGTTATGCTGCGTAAAGGCGCGTTTTGAAAAGATCGAAAGTGATGAGCTGAACGGAAAAAAATAACACAATGGCTCTTGATCTGAAAGCAATTATTTTTCGTCCACTATTGAACGTATCTGTAGAGGTAAAGGTGCAAAGAAAAAAGAATGAGGAGGAGGAGGAGGTGAAGAGAAAGAAAGCCTCAGGCTCACTGACTGAGTGAGGTCATGTTTTGTTATTTTGTGCCATAAGCTGTCGCCTATTATATGTTTGAAGATGCCCTAAACTTAACCTAACTTAACAAAACAACCATACCATACGTCTTGACTCAGGAAAATGATCTTCTCTTCCTTACTAAATGAGACCTTCTATATAACACAGTGACGGCTTTCTTCGTTATTTTATGCTATAGGTGTCTGGATACCACGTGTTTGAAAGTTCCTTAAATTTAACCTAACCTTTTGGAAATACAGTGTTTGTTGCTTAAAACTTTTTAAGTTTTTAAGTTATATTTACCAAAACTGGTTTGTTTAGTAAGGCAAATACACGTGTGAAAATTTTTAAAATTCCAATAAACTCCCCAAATTTTTCGGCCCTGAAAATTCCCGGAAACCTTCCATGGAAAGTTTATATTTTACCGGAAACTTTCCCACCCTTTGCAACCCTACCCACTAGTCTGTTTAAGTGGAAATCATATACTTTTTATTGAATTCTGCGTTTATCCCCTTTGTCTATTAAATCCAGGCAGTGGTCAATATCAAATACGTCTTTATATGCGTCACCTCGGGTCCGGGGTGTTTGTGTTGTATCGGTATTTATATGCCAACTCACAAGCACGTTTATCACATTAACTGAAGACAGACAGATAGACACAGACAGACAGTTAAATAGATATACAGTGAAATTGATAGTTAACTGTTCTGGGCGGATAAATGGCAGATGGAGTTCAATGTAAGGAAGTGCAGTATTCTGAGTGTAGGTAGGAACAACCCCTCTCACAACTATTGCTTAAATGACACTCTCATAAGCAGGTCTGGGTGCGAGAGATGTAGGGTCTTAGTGAGCTCTGATCCTCGTCCAAGGGCACAATGCATTCAAGCTAGAAATCGAGCAAATAGGGTACTGGGATTTATTTCAAGGAGCGTAAGCAACAGAAGCGCCGAAGTCTTCCTCATTTAGCATTAGTTAGACCTCATCTTGACTATGCGGTTCAGTTCTGGTCACCTTACTATAGAATGGATATCAAAATGTTAGAATCAGTGCAGAGGAGGATGACTAAGATGATTCAGGGGTTGAGAAACTTGCCATACGAGGAAAGACTCAAACAGTTAAAACTGCATTCTCTAGAAAGGCGAAGGGTGCGTGGAGACATGATCGAGGTTTATAAATGGATGAAGGGCTTTAATAAGGGAGATACTCATAAGGTTTTGTTGGTAAGAGAACCGGGTAGGACACGAAGTAATGGGTTTAAACTGGATAACTTCAGATTCAACAGGGACATAGGCAAAAATTGGTTTACTAACAGGGTTGTGGATGAGTGGAATAGGCTTAGCAGTCATGTGGTGAGTGCCAATACAATTGTCACATTAAAAAATAGATTAGATAAATTCATGGACAGCGATATTAGGTGGAGTTAGATACACGGGAGCTTAGGGTCAAAGGAGCTGCCTTGTATTGCCCTACCGACCTCTTGTAGACTCCAACGTTCTAATGTTTTTATGTTCTTATAGTATATAGTTGTAATCTTATTTCATTACCTTATTCTTTATACGTCATTCATTTTTTACTCATGCATTTTTTTTTGCATTGCCATTCACATTTGGTTCATTCAGTTATTCGTTCATATATTAATTATTCAGTAATTCGTGTATTCCTGTATTTGTTGCTCTGTTTTAATATTCTGACTTACGACGTAATATATTATTTTTTCCCTTTGCAGGCTTCCGGCGGAGGGCAGGAGGTGAGTTGCAACAGTGGCGGCCGTGTTTATGTGTGTGGGAGGGAGGAAATAATGAGAGAGAGAGAGAGACAGAGAGAGAGAGAGAGAGAGCGCGTTAATGGATAAGAAAATTTCGAAAAAGAGGTAAAATGAGTGTTTGGACTGGGCGCGGCGGAGAAAAAACTCTCACTGCCTGAACTGGAATGCGAGAATCGAATGTTTTTTTTTCATTTAATATTTTTTTTCCACTTTCCGGAATTTTCTTTGTAACATTTTATGGCGTCAACTTTTTTTTCTAATGATTTTGATTTTTTTTTATTAAAGCCCTTTCTTTCAATTGCTTTTTTTTTGTCCTATTTTCTACGGATTTTATCTTTCAATTCTTTCTTTTATTTTCCTGTTATCTTATTTTTTCTTTTCATTTTCAATTATTTTCACATTGTGCTTTTGCTATTTGTTGTTTTTTTTCATATTGTTTTCCCTACTAACCATTTTTCTTCTCCTGTGTCACCTCCAATTCTTCATGTTACACCCCTTCTTCCTCTTTTACCTCCTCCTCTTCCTCATTCTTCCCCTCCACCATTTCATCCTCTTCCTCCTCTGCACGCTCTTAGAGAAAATGTTTTCATCTGTTCCGTGGGTCACTGTTGTCCTGACGAACTTAGGATATTACTCAAGCAGGCAACCTCATTATAAACAAAAGAAGACACTCTATTGCCTGCCTTTCTATGTTGCGAAGTTTCCATGTTTCTTCATCTTTTTCTTCCTACACCTCCTCCTCCTCCTCCTCCTCCTCCTGCTATTACCACTCAACTTCCTTTCACGAGGTCGTTCAGGAGAGATAATTTGTCGCACTTCCCCGTTTTATTTTATACCATTCTTTTGTCTCTCTCTCTCTCTCTCTCTCTTATTTAAACATACATATATATTTACAAAGACCCAAAGGTGCACTGCCGTGTGCTGCCTATTCAAAGGGCATAGTCTCTATGAGAGGAAAAATATCTAAAGATAAAAACATACATTATATACATATATATCCACACTGCACTGTCATATATATATATATATATATATATATATATATATATATATATATATATATATATATATATATATATATATATATATATATATATATATATATATATATATATATATATACACACTGCACTGTCATGAAGCTTGGGAAGTACTGTTTATTTAAATTAAAGCTGATAAGATGATTTAAAGTATATGAATAAAGTATACCATTTAAGAGGTTGTCTCTCTGAAGGATAATTACAATAAAAAAATAGGTAGAAAAGGGTTGAATTATGGCCGCTGCGCGAAACAAAGAAGGAAAATTAAAAACTAGTCCTAAAATACCCCTGATAAAAAATATGCCTGGAGGAATATTATGCTGATGAGCGGAAACTGTCTCCTGAAAACAGGCGACGACCACGACACACAGACAGATGCCAGGCAGACATGTGTGTGTGTGTGTGAGTGAGAGAGAGAGAGAGAGAGAGAGAGAGAGAGAGAGAGAGAGAGATGAAATTAAAGAAAAAGAGAGTGGAGGAGTTGAAATAGAATCAAACAACAGGGAGAGGATCAAAATGAAAAAAAATAGAGAATACAGTGTCAGCCATAACATTCTACTTAGAAAATGTAACAAATTAGGAATCGATATATTATGGTTTAAAGATTATTTGTGTAACAGGACTCAGTCTGCGAATTGGAGGAAATTTGTCCTCTACACTAGAAGTATCTTTTGGAGTCCCACAAGGATCTATTCTCGGCCCTTTGCTATTTAACGTTTACGTAAATGACCTGTCATAAGAAATTAAAGAATGTTTTATTATACAATATGCTGACGACACACAATTCATTCATACTGGAAATACTGAAAATCTACCTGAATTAATTCTTAGTACAGAATAGACGTTAGAAAAAAATTAAAATTATTTTAACAGGAACGGTCTCTTGCTGAACTCCAAAAAGACTCAATGAATATTTCTAGGCACAAGAGCTCTGATATCACGAATATCGGATAACACCACAATTAAAGTAGGGGGTGCCTTAGTTAAACCTTGCCAAAATGTCAAAAACTTGGGGCTACATTTCGACAGTAACATGTTGTTTGATATGCACGTGACAGAAATTGGTAAAAAAGTATCTGGCATGCTTATGTACATCAATCGTTTTCAAGACTTGCTCAGCAGAGAAGCCAGGCTAATAGTGGTTCAGACACTTGCTTTAAGTCACCTTAACTATGGGATAACTGTTTGGGGCACCACAAATATCACACAGCTGAATAGGGTTCAGAAGCTACAGAATTTTGCTGCAAAAGTGGTTACTGAGGGAGCCAAGTTTGATCATGTTAGCCCACTCTTAAAGGAACTTCAATTGCCAAATATTGAGCAGAAGTGCATTTTTGAACAGTGCATCATAGTATTCAAAGCACTAAAGAATCATTTTCCTGAATGGCTATTCTCCTCTCCACAAGTAGGACAAATAGTTGACACAAACACAAGACAACAAAATCTCCTCTATGTACCAAAAACACATACTGACATCGGGTCCCGATCTATCACAGTCAGAGGGCCAAAACTATGGAATAACCTACCCACAAAAGTAGAGAATTGTCTCAGTTTGCATACCTTTAATTAAGGTCAATCTGAAGAAACACCTCTCTCAAGATAGCACAGGAAACTAATTATACTGATTACTCTTATTACATTTTATCATATAATGTTTTGCATGATGTCCTAGATATTAATTAGTCCACACTTTATTTTTAGCAGCAATTATATTCTAGTTATATTTTAAGGATTATCTGTAAATATGATCGTACTTCATATACCGTGTTCAATAGTTTTAAGCCAGTAAAGAATAACCATTGTATAAATGGAAATAAAGTTTATGATTCGGATTCGGATTCGGATATTCTCTCTCTCTCTCTCTCTCTCTCTCTCTCTCTCTCTCTCTCTCTCTCTCTCTCTCTCTCTCTCTCTCACACCGAATAGCACGCCCTAGGAAGACACAAATGCTCTCTCACGAAGATTTGCTGCCCAGAACACACGAGGGAATTCGAAAGACAGAATGAGGAGTAGGAGGAGGAAAAGCAATACCAAGGTAGCGAGGTAGAGTAAGAAGAGAAGGAAGACTTGAAATGAGGTTAGGAAATGAGAAGGAAGAGGAGGAAGACTAGAAGAAGAAGAAGAAGAAAAAAAAAAGAGGAAAAAAAGAAAACAAAAGGAAGAAGAGGAGCAGGTCAAGAAAAAGTGAACTAGCAGGAGAAAAGAGAAGAAAAAATGGAAACATGGATGTTGATGATGATGAGGAGGAGGAGGAGGTGGAGGAAGTAAAGTGAAAGAAAAATGGAAATAATGCAAAACCAGAAGAAGTGGAAAGAAAAGAACAAAAACGACGAGCCCGAGGCGTCGTATTGAAAGTAAGAGGTGGAGGAGGAGGAGGATGTGGGGGCGATGATGTCGAGGTGCTGTAAGAGAAGGAAGTGGAAGAGGATAATGAGGAGGAAGAAGATTATGGTTACAGAGGAATGTTAAACCGGGAAGCAAAAGAGGAGGAGAAGGAGAGGAAGGAGGAGGATGAAGATTATGCTCTGTAGTAAGAAGAGGAGGAAGAGGAGATGCCTGACGAAAGGGTGTGATGAAAGGAAAGGAGAAAGGGTAATAAGAGGAGAAGAGAGGAGGAAGGAGAAGAGGAGGAAGAGGAAGAGGAGGTGTGCGTAGGTGAGATAGAGGTTTTTGGAAGAGGTAAAGAAAAAGGAAAACATGGATACTCAAAGATAAAAAGAAAAGGAAAAAGAGGAAGAAGAAAAAGAAGAAAAGGAAAAAAATGAGTAAAAGATAACAACAAAAGATAAATATTTGGAAGTGTAAAGAAAAAGTGTGAGAATTAAAGAGACGAAGAGGAGGATGAAAGATACAAAGGCGTGAGATAAGAGAGAGTGAGAAGCAAGGAAGAATAGAGTCAAGGAGGAGGAGAAGGAGAAGGAAGAGGAGGAGGAGGAGGAGGAGGAGGAGGAGGAAGAGGAGGAGGAGGAGGAAGAGGAGGAGGAGGAGCAGGAGGAGGAGGAGCCTGGAGTCAACACTGCTTTGAAACATTTGGCATAAACATTCTCTCTCTCTCTCTCTCTCTCTCTCTCTCTCTCTCTCTCTCTCTCTCTCTCTCTCTCTCTCTCTCATCTCCTCCTCCTCATAGCTTCTATACTGTCAGGTAACTCATGTTCCTTCCAAAAATATTCTTCTCACCTCCTCCTCCTCCTCCTCCTCCTCTTCTTCCTCCTCCTAGCTTCTATACTGTCAGGTAACTCATGTTCCTTCCAAAAATATTCTTCTCACCTCCTCCTCCTCTTCCTCTTCCTCATCTTCCTCTGCCTCATCTTTCTCTTCCTCCTTTTCCTCCTCCTCCCGTTCCTTCTCCTATCCTCACTTTTTTTCCGGCCCTCAACACAAATCCCCACTCTCCGTCGTGTTTAGTTTTGTTTCCCATTCAAACACTCGTCAACGCGTGTGGAGAATGAGATATAAAGAGACGGGAAGAAGAAAAGGAAAGGATGAGGTGAATTTTTAGTGGAGTGTAAAAAACCACTGGAAAAATAGGAGAGGATGAGGCGCAGATTCTGGTGATAGTTTTATGAGGACGGGAAGAAGAAAGGAAAGGATGAGGCGAAGTATTAGTTGGAAAATAGTGCTAAAAAGACGGGAAGAAGATACGGAGAGGATATGAGGCCAAATGTGTGTGAAGGGAAACCATGCCACCAAACGTTTAGAAGAGGCAAGAGATATTCATAGTGTGTGGGAAGGGAAATGATGTGATGATCCTGAAGAAAGAACTGGGAAGACGTGAAACGAGAAGAAACTGGAGAAATAAATGGAAAAAATATAAGAAGAGAAGAAATGGGAGAAAATATGGATGATCAGAAGAAATAAAATATCAAACGAAAAAAATGAGACAAGAGGAGATGATAGAACTGGGAAGATCTGAGAGATGGGAGAATATGAAGGACGAGAAGAAATGAAAACAAGAAAAAGTGAACGAAAGAAATGAGGAAAATTAAAGACTAGAATGAATGACAGGCTACGACAAACAGGAGAAGAAATTGAGAGGAAATTAAGATTAAAGACAGAAAAGAGATATGTGGCGAAGAATTGAATAAAAGTAATGCAAAGATATTATTAAAGAAAAGAGGAAATGAGAGAAGAAATGAAAGAAAGTAGAATTGAAAGACAAAAACTCCCACTCTTAATCCATTCATTCCTTCGCCAACTCCTCCTTCCTCTCTCTTTCCTCCTCCTCTCTCTTTCCTCCATTCTTTCCATTTCATCAAATCATATTAGGCGTGGCCGGCGGGATTAGCGATGTGCCTCATTATCGCCGCCACCCTCTCTCCCTCATATTGTAAACTATTAACTGATTCTAAATGAGTTATAACTACTGTTTACATTTGATTATATGATGCAATCATGTAATTCTATGAAGGATTCGTCTTTTGAGGGCAAAACAACGAGTTTGCACACATTCCTATACGTTGTGGCATCGTGGCTGGCGCGACGATGTCACGGTGACGAGGACACCACGCCGGTCAGGCCAAGGAACCCAGACACAGAATTATCTCATGGGTGGTGCAGGGATTACGTCAAAACATGATAATTTACGAGTGCAAAAATGAGTGAGGGGGGGAAGGAGTGAGGGAGAGTGAGTGATGAGGAGTTAGGGAGGGAGAGCAAGTGCTAAAGGGAGAAATGGCAGCACAGTTGTTTGACACAGTCACGCCTAAAGTGACTTGATACAAGGAAAGACTACAGGACTGATACACGCAGAACTACATGGACAAGACACTCTGCGCCGAGGGAAAGTAATCAGCTGGGTGGGGCGTTACGATGTCACGTGTTACTCCGCGTCGGGGTCTCAGACTCTCAGCAAGGGCAGACTCCCTCCCTCCTGTGTGCGATGTTGTGTCAAGGGTTACACGACGGCGGGGGGGGGGGGGGGGCTGAGCGTGGCGCCAGGCGGGGACGTGAAGCACTGAGGGCGAGGGTGGGGCCAAGGTAAAGGGAGGCAAGCCAGGTATTCTCACGTGGGGGGGCGCAGGACCAAAATTGGTGTGGACTGCGCAGACAAACCGTGGCGTCACAATCTAGACGTGGAAAAGTTATGATTGTTGCGGGGACTTCAGGCTTGACCCAGCCACCGGCTAGAGGATGTCTGTCTGAGCGGTCCGCTTTCTGTGATATGGGAAACTCTTATTTAGTATGCCTTCGTGCTGCATTGTTCGTGGGTGCAGATCCCTGCATCCTAAAGGGACCACACTGCTTTTTTCAGTCTCCCAAAAGATGAAGTTACAAATAATACACTTTTTGGCTTAGTTCTTTATCAGATCCTAAGCTAATTCAACAGTTTAGTATTGTGTATAATTTCATTAGGCATATATTGTACATAGATAAATCATAAGGCTGTACCCTCATTACATACGTAGCACAACGGAAGCTGCCAAGCTGTAGAGGGGAGGAGTTCATTGAGCTTAGCTGCACTGGGCACCATGGTCTATACCCAAGACTTATTACCGGTGAACAAATACTTTAAAGAGGAATGGGAACCCAGGATTATATGTGAATGCACATGCCCTATAGTCATTCTTATTATTATATGAGTGAATTGTCCTAACACACCAGGGAATATTAATGCAGAGGGCACTAAAACAGTACTGAAAATGCATTCCAGGATCAGAACCTACTTAGACATGCAACGGACTACATTACATCAGGATACCTTTAAATTCTCTCTCTCTCTCTCTCTCTCTCTCTCTCTCTCTCTCTCTCTCTCTCTCTCTCTCTCTCTCTCTCTCTCTCTCTCTCCATCTCTCGTTCTTGTCAAGGCAGTGACGTCACTTAGAATGCGCAGAGAGAGGTGGGGTGGGGGGGATCGAGACTACCTGTTTTCTTCTACCAATGGTGGGGCAGCAGGCGTGGCGGGACAGCAGGACGCCGAGGGTGGGATGAGTGTGGAGTGTTTGTTAGGGTTGTGTGGGGTGAGGGGGAGGTGGTGGAGTGAAGAAAGGTAGGGGAAGGAAGAAGGGGTGCGAGTGGTAGGTAAGGAGCAGGTGATGAGGGGGGGAAGGGGGGGGAGGGGTAAAGGGGTGCGAGTGGTAGGTAAGGAGCAGGTGATGAGGGGGGGAAGGGGGGGGAGGGGTAAAGGGGTGCGAGTGGTAGGTAAGGAGCAGGTGATGAGGGGGGGAAGGGGGGGGAGGGGTAAAGGGGATACGAGTGGTAGGTAAGGATGATGATGATGAGAGGTTAAGAGTGAAGAGTATAATTATATGGCATGATTATTGCTGCGGTTATTGTTTTTTGTTATTTTTGTTAGGTATGTTACCGTAGTAATGGTAGTGGTAATAGTAGCTGCTCTTTTTATTTGTGTTCATTTTGTTTTCGTTCCATGTCTTTAGAGTAATGAAATGGAGGCGGCTAAGAAAATGAAGGAAAAGGGGAGGAAAGTGAGTGGACGGGAAATGAGGAGTGGGGAGGGAGGGGGAGAGGGTGGAATAAAGTGCTCGTTATCTTGTTACTGTTGTTGTTGTTGATTTTACTGTATGTTATTTTATTTAGCTTATCAAGGTATCAAGGAAGAGGAGAAAGATGGGGGTGGGAGGAGGAGAGAGGGGGGTATGGAAAGGGCCCATTATGGTTCATCTTAATTATTAAAACTGCCACTGCTGCTGCTTTACACACACACACACACACACACACACACCCTACTGGCACAGCGTGTTGCCAGGTCAGCCACAGGCGGATCCTAACACACTGGGTACTACTGATCCTGTTTGAAGCTCCGAAAAGTTCTGACTTCCTTGTTGGTTCATGTGCCCCGAAGCCTCGCCTCTGTGTTCGAATCTGGTTCATAGGGAGTTGGATTCAATCACTGCCTCTCGTCTGCTTTCGCGGCTCACTGAAGTTGTTGTTTTTTAATTAAGCGTAACGAGTAAAATGATTATAATGGTAAAATGTAGGAATGAAATTGTTAGTATTGTAAGAGATTAATCAGGTACAGATTGAGGAGTGCGGACACCATGAGCCGCCTGTCCAGCAGCCCCCAGACACCTGAGACGCCGGGGAGAAAGTGAAAGTGACGTGAGAGAAGGAGAAAGAGCACGAAAAACATCGATTATAGGAACAGAGGGACAGAGGTAGTGTAATGTAAATAGTAGTAGACAGTATAGTGATAGTAGATAGTAGTGACCTCAATGATTTTATTATTACAGTACCGTACTGTTATTAGCAGTGTTTAGCGGGCTTTTTTGTTTTCGTTTATTTTTGCATTTGAGTTGCTTCTTTTAACGCAAAAACTTACAACTATTGTTACTGTTTCGTTCATGATGCTGTTACCACGTGTTGCATTATGTTTACTCTCGTTACTATAATTGTGCTTGTTATTGCACCTTACACGTATTAGCTTTATTAGCCTGCTGCTGTGAATGTGGCAGAATGAAATATTATACTTAAGCGTTTCTTTGTACTGAACCGACTAGCTAATATTTATTTTATTGTTTATGTAATGTTTAGAGATTGAAAGAAAGGTGTGACAAGAGATGAGAAGAGGAAGAGAAACAGTATGACGAAGAGGTGAAGCAGGGGGAAGAGGAGAGAGAGGAGGAGGATTAGGAGGAGGAAGGGAGAATAAACTATATAGACATAGTAGGTCGCTAAAATGGCACCGTAGAGAGAGAGAGAGAGAGAGAGAGAGAGAGAGAGAGAGAGAGAGAGAGAGAGAGAGAGAGAGAGAGAGAGAGAGAGAGAGAGAGAGAGAGAGAGAGAGAGAACCGTCGCCCACAGGAGGTATTTGTATCATTGCCACGCCCACCGCCTCAGGTTACAAGCTTTTGCCTGGAGGAGGAGGAGGAAATGAGATTAAAAGGAGATATAACATAAATGGTCGTCTGGTATTTAAAATAAAGTAAAATAGGAGGAGGAGGAGGAGAATAATGAAGATTTAATGATGGCAGAAGATTAGGAAAAGAACGTACTGCGGAGAGAATGTCGTTGTTGTTATTTTTTATTTACAGTAAAGGAAGCAGCTCAAGGCCTGAAATAAATGAGAAAAAATGAAAATGAAAAAGAAAATATTGAAAAAGAAGGAAAATGGATTAAGATAAACATGAAACGAAGGAGTAACAACTAAAGAGGGATGAAGAAGATGAAGAAAAGTATTGACAAAAAGGGAGGAGGAGGAGGAGGAAATAAAAGAGGATCACAGTGAGAGGTTACTGTATGTAGAGATGAAAGGGAATTTTTTACAAGAAATACACAAAAAAGGTGGATAAGATAAGCAAATTTATTATAGAGCATAAATAACAACAGAATACAACATACGTGGAGATGGAATAGGAAAAGTAGAAGGAGTAGAAGGGTGGGGGTGTAGATAGATAGATAGATAGATATTGGTAAGAGTGCGTTTGCTGTTATGTGTTGGTATGGGCGGGTCTCTTCTGGGGTGAAGGAGACTCATTCGTATCAGCACACAGCACCAAGGAAGGGCGATTTCAGAACAACTCCACGACAGGAATATTACAGGTGAAAAACACCGAAAATAAGGAAATAAACTAAAAGAACATCAGAAATAGGATAATACAGGAGAGGAATTCCAGGAAACAGATAACATAGAAGCACAGATGAGAAAAGGGAAAAAAATAAAGCACAAACACAGGAAAATCCAGCATGAAGGCCTTTGGTGTGGTATATTGGTATGGGTGAGTCTTCCCTGGGGTGAAGGAGACCCCTGTAGCAAGATACGGCACCAGGTAGAGGCGATGTAGATACTCTACACAACACTGTCACACGACAAATAAAGAAAAATAACACCGGAGACAGGATAATACAGAAAAGGAATGCCAGAAAAAAAATCCGATACAAAACACAAAATTAGCAAAACGAACAACAAGGATTAAGGACTTTGGTGTTGTATGTTGGTACGGGCGAGGCTTCTCTGGGGTGAAGGAGACGCGTCTGTAACAGGATACGGCACCAAGAAAAGCCGATATACAGTAGAAACAACACCAAAAATATGAAAATGAAGAGAGAAAACCAGCACAATGAAAATACAGAAAAAAACACCAGAGAGAAACACAACATCTTAAAAAGGAAAAAGTCATCATCCACATTTTCGGCTCACAATGGGATGCTGACCCTGACTTAATTGTCGGGGTGGGCTGCTGACCCCAGCTTGAATGTTGGGGTGGGATGCTGACCCTGACTTAACTGTCGGGGTGGGATGCTGACCCTGACGTAAATGTCGGGGTGGGATATTGACCTTTAAAGGAAGGAAAATGAGTTGTTGCGATGTCGTAGTTTTACTAACAAAAGAATCGACTTTTTGAGAACGAAGAAAGGATAACGAGTTATTGCGACGTGTTTTTATCGACAAAGGAATCGACGTTTTGGAAACAAGGAAAGGAAAATAAGTTTTTGAGTTGGTTTAGTTTTATCGACAAAGGAATCAGAATTTTGGGAACAAAGAAAGGATAACGAGTTATTGCGACGTGTTTTTATCGACAAAGGAATCGACGTTTGGAAACAAAGAAAGGAAAATATGTTTTTGAGTTAGTTTAGTTTTATCGATAAAGGAATCAATATTTCGGGAACGAAGTAAGGATAACGAGCTATTATGAGATGTTTTTATCGACAAAGGAATCAACATTTTGGAAACAGAGAAAGGATAACGATTTATTATGACATGTTTTATCGACAAAGGAATCAACATTTTGGAAACAAAGAAAATATAACGAGTTATTGTGACGTGTTTTTTTCGACACAGGAATCAACATTTTGGGAGCAAAGAAAATATAACGAGTTATTATGACGTGTTTTTATCGACACAGGAATCAACATTTTCGGAACGAAGAAAGGATAACGAGTTATTGTGACGTGTTTTTTATCGACACAGGAATCAACATTTTGGAAAGAAAGAAAATAGCTTCATAAGACTGATAGAAATAATCAGTGTAAACAAACAAGGAGTAATGCAAAAAAAAATCATTTATATAAAAAATAAAAATTGATTTGAATAAAAAAAAAAAAAAACTATTTAAATCAAATAAATCGATTTATTTTTCAAAAAAATCATGATTTTTTCCAACCCTGCCTGCGCGGCGTTGAGTTGTGAAACTGTAACTCGTGACCTGTGAAGAGTTTTGTGAGAGATGGAAGTTTTTGATTTTAATGTTGATTTTATTTACTTTTTATATTATGATTTTTTAATTCCTATTTATCGCTTCGGCTCCTTACCTCTCTCATATTCATCTCCCTCCTTCTTCTCCTCCTCCTCCACTTCTTTCTTTTCCTCCTCCTCTTTCTCCTCTTCCTTCATCCTTATCAAGTTGGTTGCACATTTCCCTCACGTGTGTCTTCCTCCTTCTCCCGCTCCCTTTCCTCCTCCGACCTTTCACTTCCTCACCCTTCCTCCTCCCTTCCTCTTCCTCTCCCGCCGTACGCAGATGGACTAGCAATATTACTCGCTCCCAGACTTTGTGTTGAAATCTTTTTCGCGGATCTTTCTCTGCACAATGCTTCATCAGGCCAGCCTTTGACCCCCTCTCTCTCTCTCTCTCTCTCTCTCTCTCTCTCTCTCTCTCTCTCTCTCTCTCTCTCTCTCTCTCTACCCCCCTGCACTATTGTCACAAAAACTATATATAAGTTTCTTTGTTGTGTGAGTGTGTGTGTACAAAACTTTTTTTTTACAACAAAGGAGGCATCTCAAGGGCACAAAATAGAAAAATAATAAAAAAGCCCGCTACTCGCTGCTCCTAAAAAATAATTAAAAGAGGTGGCCGAAAGAAAGATCAATTTCGGGAGGAGAGGTGTCCTGATACCCTCCTCTTGAAAGAGTTCAAGTCGTAGGCAGGAGGAAATACAGATGAAGGAAGACTGTTCCAGAGTTTATCAGCGTGAGGGATGAAAGAGTGAAGATGCTGGTTAACTCTTGCATAAGGGGTTTGGACAGTATAGGGATGAGCATTGAGTAGAAAGTCGTGTGCAGCGGGGCCGCGGGAGGGGGGGGAGGCATGCAGTTAGCAAGTTCAGAAGACCAGTCAGCGTGGAAATATCGATAGAAGATAGAAAGAGAGGCAACATCGCGGCGGAATTTAACAGGTAGAAGGCTATCAGTATGAGGAGGAGAGCTAATGAGATGAAGAGCCTTAGACTCCACTCTGTCCTGAAGAGCTGTGTGAGTGGAGCCCCCCCACACGTGAGATGCATATTCCATACGAGGGCGGACAAGGTCCCTGTATATGGATAGCATCTGCGCGGGGGAGAAGAAGTGGCGGAGACGATACAGAACGCCCAACCTCGAGGAAGCGGATTTAGCAAGAGAGGAGATATGAAGTTTCCAGTTGAGATTTTGAGTTAAGGATAGACCGAGGATGTATAGTGTTGAAGAAGGTGACAGCTGGGTGTTGTCGAAGAATAGGGGATAGGTGTTTGGAAGATTGTGTCGAGTTGATAGGTGGAGAAATTGAGTTTTTGAGGCATTGAAGGACACAAGGATCCTTCTGCCCCAATCGGAAATGATAGCAAGATCTGAGGTTAAGCGTTCTGCAGCCTCCTGTCTGGAGTCGTGTACTTCCTGTTGTGATGGTCTTCTATTGAAAGAAGTTGAATAATGCAGAGTGGAGTCGTCGGCGTATAAGTGGACAGGACAGTTTGTTATGGAAAGAAGATCATTGATGAATAACAGGAAGAGAGTGGGTGATAGGACAGAGCCCTGTGGAACGCCACTGTTGATAGGTTTAGGGGAAGAGCAGTGACCGTCTACCACCGCAGAGATAGAACGGCCGGTAAGGAAACTGGAGATAAAATCCGAAAGAGGATAGAATCCGAAAGAGGGCAGTTTAGAAAGCAAAGACTGGTGCCAGACTCTATCGAAGGCTTTCGATAGGACTAGCGCAACAGAGAAAGTTTCACCGAAACGGCTAAGAGAGGATGACCAAGAGTCAGTTAAGAGAGAAAGAAGATCGCCAGTAGAACGCCCCTTGCGGAATCCACACTGGCGATCAGATAGAAGGTTAGAAGTGGAAAGTTGCTTTTGAATCTTCCGGTTAAGGATTGATTCAAAAGCTAAAGATAGACATGAAAGTAAAGCTATAGGGCTGTAGTCTGAGGGATTGGAACGGTCACCCTTCTTAGGCCCAGGCTGTACAAAGGCATACTTCCAGCAGGAAGGAAAGATAGATGTTGATAGGCAGAAAGAAAGAGACGAAAGAGTTTGACCAGGCAGGGTGTCAGCACAGAAGCACAGTTTTTAAGGACAATAAGAGGCACTCCATCAGGTCCATAAGCCTTCTGAGAGTTGAGGCCAGAGAGGGCATAGAAAACATCATTTGGACGTATCTTAATAACGGGCATAAAGGAGTCAGAGGGGGGATGAATAGGAGGAATATGCCCAGAATCGTCCAGGGTGGAGTTCTTACAGAAAGTCTGAGCGAAGAGTTCAGCCTTAGAGACAGATGAGACGGCAGTGCTGCCGTCAGGGTTACTGAGAGGAGGGAAAGAGGAAGAAGTGAAATTGGAGGAGATATTTTTGGCTAGATGCCAGAAGTCACGGGAAGAATTAGAAAAAGCAAGGTGTTGACATTTTCTATTTATAAAAGAAGTTTTGGTAAATCGGAGAATAGATTTGGCACGATTCCGGGCTGGAATGTAAAGGTCAAAGTTAGTGGGAGTTCGAAGGCTCTGGAACCTTTTGTGAGCTGCCTCACTATCTTTAATAGCACGAGAACAAGCGTGATTAAACCAAGGCTTCTTAGCATGAGGGGTAGAGAAAGTACGTGGAATGTATGCCTCCATTCCAGAGACAATCACCTCTGTGATGCGCAGAGTACACACAGAGGGGTCTCTATCCTGGAAGCAGTAATCATTCCACGGGAAATCGGAAAAGTACATCCTCAGGTCGTCCCTCCGAGCTGAAGCAAAATGCCAGAAGCAGCGCCTCTTCGGCGGGTCCAGAGGATGTACAGGAGCGATAGGACAGGATACAAAAATAAGGTTATGATCGGAGGAGCCCAACGTAGAGAACAGTTTGACAGAGTAAGCAGAAGGATTAGAGGTAAGGAAGAGGTCTAGAATGTTGGTCCGGTCTCCAAGACGGTCGGGAATACGAATAAGGTGCTGAACCAACTGCTCCAGGTCGTTGAGGAGAGCAAAGTTGTAGGCTTGCTCACCAGGATGGTCAGTGAAGGAGGACGAAAGCCAAAGCTGGTGAGAACATTGAAATCTCCCAAGATGGAGATTTCAGCAAAGGAGAGTGAGTCAAGATGTGCTCCACTTTAGAGTTCAAATAGTCAATGAATTTTACATAGTTAGTAGAGTTAGGTGAGAGATAAACAGCACATATGTATTTAGTAATAGGATGACAATGAAGTCTTAGCCAGATGGTGGAAAATTCAGAAGAGTCAAGATCGTGGGCACGAGAGCAAGTGATGTAGTTGCGCACGTAGGCGCAACATCCAGCTTTGGATTGAAATTTAGGATAGAGATAGTAGGAGGGAACAGAGTAGAGGTTGCTGTCAGTAGCCTCAGAACCTGTGTTTCGGTGAGGAAGAGAAGGTGGGGTTTAAGGGAGGAGAGATGGTGTTCCACAGAATGAAAATTAGAGCGAAGACCGCGAATGTTGCAGAAATTGATAAGGAGGAGGTTCGAGGAGTTATCAGGACACCTCCCAAGTCGACAGCCAGAAGGGGAGTCCTCCCTGGGGGAATTTATGTCCCCCCCCCCCCCCAGGCGGGGACTCCGAGGCGGTGTTTTCGTTTCGTTTTTACATACCGTAAATTCTTTATGGGGCATCTCTCTCCGTGGTGTGTGTGTGTGTGTGTGTGTGTGTGTGTGTGTGTGTGTGTGTGGCCTGCACTGAGTAATGAACGGAGGCACAACGCGTCCAGCCCCTCAATAAAACACAAGCGGCCGGAGCCTAGTAATTAGCTTTGTGTGTCATCAGTCTGTTAGGTTGTTGTGGGGCTTAAGGTTTTATCTATTAAACCATTACCTTCATTTTTTTCTTTTTTATTTGTTTACTAATTGTTTCTAGTTTAACGCTCTCTTGTCGTTTTTTATTTACTGTTTTCAGTTTCTGATCGTTTTTTTCATCTGTTTTTACCCATTTTACTATGTTTTGTAATTGTTTAGCTGTCTTGACAATTTTCGAGCCGTCAAGCAGTCGTTATTACTCTTACATATCCTCATTTATTTACCTAAATATATATATATATATATATATATATATATATATATATATATATATATATATATATATATATATATATATATATATATATATATATATATATATATATATATATATATATATATATATATATATATATATATATATATATATATATATATATATATATATATATATATATATAACTCCATCTTTATATATTATTATCTTATTCAATTCCTGTTCTTAGAAATTAGTTCACAATTATTCGTCTGTCAATTCATTTGATGTTGTATGAACTTACTCCGACGATGGTTAAAGCTCCCCATGGAAATACTAACACTACCCGTTTTCTCCGACACTTTATTCGCATTCCCTTACAACTGTTTCTAAAGGTCATAAAGGATATGATTCGGGTTGTCATGTGAGTTATTTCACATTCATGGTGCAGAAGCCTTGTCAGACTTTCACTATGGTCATAAAATTACCCATGGAAATACTTACACAACCCCTACAAAAGCCTTACCAGATGTTTGAGAACACGGGCACCTCCTCTCTGCGTTCCTAATTTGACTGTCTCACACACTTCATTCATTATTATTTTACAACAATGTACAAAGGCCACAAAGGAGACAAGTCGGGTTTTCATAAGTTATCTTCACATTCTTGGTGCAGAAGCCTTGCCATACCACCCCCAGGCTCTACCAAACGTGGGTGTGCAAGCCCCGAAATGTTTGAAGATATGTAAGGCAAGGCAAGTATAGAGAAGAAATCGTCATACAGGCGGGAGGAAATCACTCGTTGGCAACTCCTACAGCCTTCATGCTCGGCCCCGCCACGTCCTCGTTGTCTGCCCAAACCGACGACTTCACACACCTCACTCCCACCCTGTTTCCTGACCTCAACATTCATTTTTACTAAAAACTGAGACCACCATCATCTTCCTGAGAAAATTCTACATCGCACTAGTATAGACTTGTAATAATATTGTAAAATTACACACACGAAAATCAGAGTTAAATGAAGTAGGGAATAAATATTTTCTTGCACTCATTTCCCTTCAACTCCTTAGTACTCAGCTGGTTTTCGTCGCAACACTTTTTTAAGTACAGATCCTAAATCTGCATGCTTTTCTGCTTCTGATGGTGTAGCGTACGTCCCGGGGTAAAAATATACATAGGCTCAAAATCGCCACCGATCATAAGCCGCGCCGTGACGGCGTTCGTGCGCATCGGCTTTTGTTTACTCAAGTCAGACTCGCCGCTCACCTCAAGCCAAAGAGACTATATACGAAGAGATAGTGGTATGTAGTAATTCCTCGGGCGTGCGGAAGTAGCGCCATCTATTGCAGCCCACCAAAATCGTCACTTTTCAGGGGTCGCTTTACTATTTTGAAGTACCTGCCACAGCACCCTATCCGGCCTTTGTTTTTTTCATTATTGTAAAATGATTTTACTAATGGGGAAAAGAAAAATATATTTGTTCTTATGTTTTATTAGGTATTATCTACACTATATCAATTTGTTATTTTAGGAAAAATATGGTGTAGAAAGCATTTATATATATATATATATATATATATATATATATATATATATATATATATATATATATATATATATATATATATATATATATATATATATATATATATATATATATGTGTGTGTGTGTGTGTGTGTGTGTGTGTGTGTGCAGCAAACATATCCAGTGCTTTAAATGCAAGCAAAGCATACAACATTCTATGCATGCTAAATTTCTATAATGCCTTTGCAACTGTGGTAACCCGGATGTCACACTGGTCCTGTGTCCCAGGGTAATGGGTTCCCTAACACCACAGGCTCAAGGGCCAATGTTACGGAGATGAGCACCGAGGCCACGCGCTGCTACTGCGTATGCCCCCAACCGTACCTTTACCTTGTGCAACATGCTCTTAGCTGAGTAAAAATATCATACAAACTGTACAAGTGCCAAATAATGGCAAGCTTTGCATACTGCTTGACAGGGCAGAGAACAAAAGCTTCTAAGGTCTAAGCATTACAATTGAAATAAACAATGGGAGACACTCAAAGCCTGTTAACTGAACATGACCCGATTTATAACAGGCAAAACCAACAACGGTGCGTTATATACAATAAAAACTGTATAAAAATGTTGCAAGGCACATCAATATAAGAGTAAGGCATCATAAAACATGCTGAAATACATGATGGAGGACATCAAGAAGGTAACACATGAGTTGTCTTAAATGGAATGCAATAACTTGGTGGTCCTGGGAGACAGCCGAGCCGGGAGGTGAAAATGGGATGTAGGACACGGTATGATCTCACAAGCTCTGACCTCGGTGTCAGGGTCATGAAGATATTAAGCTCAGTAGGCACAACTATGCAGCAGAGGCACATATGATAAAAGCAAATGAGACAAAATAAGGCAACTCATAGTGTAAGAAAATAGCAGGAAAGTTATGCTGCAGTATGTGACACACCAAATTACAGGACAGAGAGTGATATGTATTTCATAGGCTACATCAGTAAACATGTAGCATTTATTGCAGGAAGCACACATTAAAGTTGGATGTAATAAAATATGTTTTTTGCACACATTAAAGTTGGATGTAATAAAATCATTTAATATGAAACTCCTTGAACTGGCCAACCAAACAAACCACTCTCTGTCCACCCCACCCCCCTCAAAAAAGCATTAATTTTCACAAGGTTTATGAGTCATTAGTCAAGAATATCAACTGCCATTACATTTTGTCAAAAAATATCATACCTATGTGATTATGTATATCATATAAAGCAGAAAAAAACATTGCATGCTGTAATACAAACAAGATTACTCCTGGAAGCCACATTAATTAATGATGCCAGACATATGATGATAGACACTTAGTGTGATGAAATTACAAGCTGTATTTCACATCATGAAACCAAGCCAAGTGTCACTGCAGCACATATTAGGTAAGGCAGACACCAAAAGCTTGTTACCTGAACAAGATTAAATATAACAGGCAAAATCCACAATAAAGTATTGCATACTGTTGGGTAGGGAAGAGAACAAATGCTTCCAAGCATTACACCTGAAAAATATGTCATGGCAGATATTCAAAGCTTGTGAGCTGAACAAGATCTGATTTATAACAGGCAAAACCAACAATGGTGCATTACATGCGATATCTGGCAGGGGATTCCTTGCATTACAACTGGAAAGTGGCAGACACCTAAAGCTTGTTAACTGAACAAGATCTGATTTATAACAGGCAAAACCAACAATGGTACATTACATGTGATATCTGGCAGGGGAGATAAATGATTCCTTGCATTACAACTGGAAAGTGGCAGACACCCAAAGCTTGTTAATTGAACAAGATCTGATTTCTAACAGGCAAGACCAACAATGGTGCATTACTTGCAATATTTGGCAAAGTATATGGAAAAAATTTATTGCCGTAACAAGAGTAATACTAAATAATGGCAAATCCCACGAAGTATCTAATCTTTTGACAAAGCCTGTGCTCTTTGCTGCAGGGCTGTCAGAGTCTGTTTGCTCCAGCCAACATTTACTGAAATACCCCTGAGTCATGAGTGAAGTGTTGAAACTGAAGGCAAGTGAAATACTGTGCTTAGAAATCTATTAGCATTTGGACTTTGATAGTATAAGGCCAGAGCAAACCTCCTCTCTTGTAACCCACATCTCCTACTAGGCTTAGATCTTGGCATCTTGCAGCATGTTGAACCTGACCTTAGAAAAAATCCACCTCTATTGGATCTAAAAAATTGCTGGCTCTGGGCAAAAACTGCCCAGGAGTTGTAACAGCCTGGGCTTTGAGCTGCCTTGCCTCCCGGTGCAGACGGCAGACTGTTGTGTGCAGCAATTTTCACTTTTCATGTCTGAAAATACATGCAAAAATATTTAATCACAATTAATCACAATTCTAAATAATAAAATATGTGCATGTGATTGCATTATTTTCAGTGCTATAAGGACAGTGAATCTAAGCATTGACATTATGTCTGCACGCCAGCATCGATGGAAGGCTTCACTTAGATTGCCTGACAAGAGTAATATTTTCAGGAGATGGGGGAGAGGATACAACTGGAGACTCTTGACAGATATAATGTCAAGATCTACAAGCACCCATTTTCCATATATATCTTTGATGTTCAGTCCATACTAAAACATTTATCAATGTGTTGCCACACTAAAAATCTAAAAATTCCCTGTTTCTGCAATGTTAGTCATACCTAAGCCCTGCTAAACCATCCAAGTGAAATGAGTTCCGGGGGGCAGCATGAGCCAATACTAAATGGCGCCACTATAAAAAAAAATTGCCTGCGTCATGATGGGCCTGGGCCAACCGCCAGGTCCCTGAAGAAAACCTACCGGCGCTATAGGCGGGTGGGAAAAAAAAAAAAAAAAAAAAAAAGGATCACATCAGAAGAATGGACAAAGGTTTGTTAGTTTAAAATGGAACAGGATAAACAAGAAACAGGCAGGTATCTGTGGACACTACTGTTACTATCAATTGCCAGCCTATGGCAAAATTTGAACCTATGCTATCAAAAACATAAGACCCATATGCTGATAACTCGACTAATCGTAATGGTACTACAGCCATAGAAACATAATAGAGTTTAAATATATCATTCAAAATGTCAACCTTTTTACATACCTTTTTTTTTAGATATGTAGCCTACTGGTGTAACAGTTAAATATTGAACTCAATTTGTATGCAGAGATGTGAGGTATGTTATTAAGCTGTAATGTTTCCAACACATTAGTTGTGATTAAAGCAACACAGAATAGTAACTAAAGAGGATAAATTATCACTGAGAACAAGAGGTTCCTTACTATATTGTGGTGAGCTTGATGGCCGAGTCGAGTTTCCTCCAGCCCCATCAAATTCAAATCCTGTTGAGAGGCAATTTTTTAATCAAAGTGAAAATGGATGCAAATGGTCACTAAAACTAGTTATTATACTTGGTGTCACAAAGTCGGGCAAAGAATTTAGGGAAGGACTCCCGGACTTGGCGTCACTGATGAGGTAAATGATCTCGTGCACTCATTGGGCTATAATATATACATTGTTATAATGTGTATTATTGTCTTGTTACTATATATTACCTACTGATAATGGAAATACATGTCAGGATTAATCATCAAATACAAGGAAAAAAGAATCATGTATGGAAATTGTGAACTTTTAAGTTCATGTAACAAACAAAGTTTATTATACACAAAAAGGTTGGATACTTCAGATGTAAAAGATTTTTGGATATAACATCACCCCCTTCCTCCATATTGGTTCTTTAAAGCAAGGGTTGACTACAGCTGATTATTATTTGCGGCAGGTTACACGACACTTTTTTTAGTGCAAACCATTTGGAAATCAATGATCATTATAAGGAATACTTCTCATGAGTAGCTACTAAAACTTGACAACCTAGAAGGATGCACCATCAGACTGTAAAGGATAGATAAAAAAATTATATTATAAGACATAGCTACATTGGTGGATCCAAAGGGGGGCCCAGGCCCCCCAATGTTCCTGAGTGATACAGGAAAACTAGCTCAAAAGCGCGCTGCGGCTAAAACAATGCTTTGGCACAAAGTCCAGGCCGTTATACCCATTGATTTAGGTCACCACCAGTTTTTCAAGACCAGGACTGCCGAGAATGGCTAATCGGTAATGCTAATGCTCCTTCCACCCGCAAAAAGTCTGACGTCCTCCCAAAAACTAATTTCCTGGATCTGCACCCAAAGACATACCGTAACATGGTTCAGTGATCATGGACAAAAAAAAATGTTAAGACAATCAATATCCAATCATTTCAGGATACATAAATCAACATCCATATGAAGGAATTCTACAACTTAAAAGTGATGTTGAGCAGGGCATGTGTTAAGTGACTTGCACAGTCTATTTTGTGAAGTCATAATTAGATTAATAACACAACAATCAACAAACACTAGAGGAAGTATTCATACCAAAATCAGTACATGGAGCTGGTGCACTGCAATGGGGAGCACATTCCTGCAGCTCACCAAGAGGGTTGGATGCTGCCATGTACTTCAGGGGGGGTGGCTAAATGTCTTCACCCTTGGCCTCTTTCTTGGCCTCTCCCCCTTCAGCTGCCACATTCTCTTGGATGATATCGGACGTGTTCGGATCTGTTGGGATGTGGTTGTGTTAGATGTGGAATAACATACGACAGTGGAACATGGAAGGAAAGAGTATGTCCACACGGTAAAATACAGAGAAGAGGATTACACTGCATTAGTTGAGTGATTACAAGATGTAAATTGAAATTCTTTGGATACTGAAAGGATGTACGGGGACAACTGGGTGAGAAGGGAGAGAGATGCAGATTTTTGTTATATAGCTAGATACACCAATAAAGACTTAGGACATACACATTCAGAAAGACCACAATTTTGGCTGCTAGACAGAAAAACACTAGATGTCAAAGTGCCAGGACATTGAAGGAAGTAATAATAAGAAAAGCAATAATAATTAATGAGTATAAATATATTTCTGATATTTTTGTTTATCTTAATGCTAGTATTGGAATTTTCAAACACTAAGAATATAATAAATAAATATTGATAAATTAATTAAAATAAATACATTAATTGTACTAATACTACCACTAACAATATTAACAGCACTGCATCTAATAGACTGAGCAATAAACTGAGTCTGATTTGTAACCATAATTAAACTGTCTCTGTCTGAGTGTTAGGTGAAGCTTGTTCCATGCACAATGATAGGAATGGCATAGATGCATGCAGGTTGCTGAGATACTTACAGTCACCAGCCACTTGTAGATATGGCACCAAAATGTGTTGGAAGCATTGGCCAACTTCCATTTATTTAACTATTATTTTCTTTAAACAAAGGAGACAGCTCAAGAGCAACAAAGCGTACTAGAAAAAAAAGCCCCACTACTCGCCACTCCCAAACAGACAAAAGTAGAGTCTTGATACACTCTTCTTGAAGGTCAAATTATAGGCAGGAGGAAATGCGGACAATGGAAGGCTGTTCCAGAGTTTATCAATGTAAGGGATGAAAGGGTGGAGATGCTGGTTAACTTTTGCATAAGATGTTTGGCAAGATAGAACATGCAGTAATTGACTTAAATTAGAAAAGTATAGATTTAGGAGGGAAATGGGCAGGCATTGGTTTAGTAATAGGGTGGTGGGGGAATGGAATAGACTCAGCAATCACATAGTGAGTGCAGGGACGATAGCTTGTTTTAAGAGTAGACTGGATAGCTACATGGACGAGGCTGACAGGTGGTAATGGGGAGGAATCTGGAGCTGCCGTGTGTAGGCCATTCGGCCTCTTGCCGCGGGAGGAGGGGAGGCATGCATTTAGCAAGTTCAGAACAGCTGTCAGCGTGAAAATGATTAGAATTTCCACATTATCATTATTTATATATATCACTTACCCCGGCTGGCATCCTTCCGTAATAAATGTAGCTTCACACCAGGCTGTGTCCTCTTTATCACCACAAAGGGACATGATTTGAGGCTCCGGCTGGTAAACGTGGCGGCCGCGGCGGTGTTATGATTTTTGAACGAGGCAGCGTTGCAATCGGAGCAGAGAAAGATATTGCTGCGAATAGCGGTATAATAAACAGTATAAGTTAGACCGAGATAATTATATTCACCCACTCTTTCCCCCTACAACCCAATGATTCAATGTAAATCATTACTGATGGAAGTCAGCGTGCGTGCTAAAACAATGAGTTTGGAAGAAAAACATGATCATATATATTTTAAAGAACGGCAGTAGGGCTACAACCCTGGTTCATTCCAGTATGTATACAGAAAGGTTAAACACATAAAACACATCTAACCACTGGTAGCCTTCCACAAATGCAGAGAAAGTAATATAATTGCGGTATAATAATATAACAATAATAGCATTACTCATGACATGCAGTCAACCTAGTAAATATATATATAGTTCCTACTGTTCATTTTAATATTTATCTACCTCTATTTTTTTATTTAAAATGGTAAATAACCAGACTGAAGAAAAAAGTAGCAACATTTGCTGCTTGATCCCATGTAGTAACACTGCTGATGGGTTCTGGGGGTTGGGGGTGGGTCTGGAGGGGGTAAGGCGCCTGGATGTAAACAACGCTGCTCCTGCGCCATCTGTTGCAACCGACATACACCACCACCCGCCCACGGTCTCCCATAGAGGCCCCCTCTCCTGTTCTATAGCCTCCTTGTACTAGGCTATATGGGTCCCAGCGCGTGGCGGCCATGTTCCGCGTGGCCAAGCCCTCCCCCCCCTCCACTCCCTCCCCGCTCTCTGCTCTGAGGGAGCACAACACCCCGTGTGATTTGATTGGTCCGCTCGCGGGCGACCCCGGCGTTGTGTTCTGCCTTCAGCGTCACTTTTCCTGCCTCCCTTTATGCGCAGACGAGCCGCCAGCATCCGTAAGTGACTGTTACTGTGTCCCCAGGGCACTGACGAGGGCCAGAGAAGGCCAGGGCCGGGGACTGACAGGCAGAGAGCGGGGCGAGGGAGACCGACTGTGTCGCCTGGCGGCGGGCTGGTCACCAGAGGCCACTTTGCGCTTTATCTCTCACCCATTACTGTGCCGGTACTGGCGCCTGTCACACCGAGACGAGGTAATGTGAGCTTCAGGCCAATGGTGGCACCCCGCCGGGCAACAGCAGAGGACGGGCAGGGCAGCGGAAGGCCGGGGCTGTGTGGCGGCGGTGGCGGAGGGCGGGGCGACTGCGCAGCGGCAGCCCGTGACGTAATGGCCGCTACGCTGTGCCTCATTCACGGGGATACACTAGCGTGGACGGCTTTCTTGTGGCTGCAGGCTTTTGGCACTCTTCCTAGTGGGTGTTGTGCTTTAAAAAAAACATCAGCATGAAGATGACGGAGGAGCGGTAAGCTTGTGAGAGCCCCTGGCATGGCGGGGCACTTGTGGGGCGGCCATTTTACAGTGCGAGGCGAGACAGAGTGATGGAGCCCCGCAGGGTGTGCAGTGCTCGCCGCGCCCCGGCGTCGCTCATGCGATGGTCAGCTGACACGGGCATCTCGGAGTGTCCCGGGGCGTCCAGTGACTGTGTATGTTGATGGCGTGACACAGCTGCAGCCTTTGAACTCTAATGACACCTCGGGAGGCGACACACACACACACACACACACACACACACACACACACACACACACACACACACACACACTGTCCCCACCTCCGCCACACTCTTCTAAAAGGACGGAACAATAATAATAACAATAATAACAGTAATAACAGCCTTCAAAAAAGAAAATCCCAAACTCGGCGGCGACTCTGCCAGCCTGTACTTCTCGGCCTCCGTAACTACCCCGCGCCCCGCCTCGCCGCTCTCTCCCGGCTAATATTTGAGCAGTTTCTGGATTCAACATCAACAAAGCTTTCCACGGCGGCGGGGGCAAAATGTGTAATTGTGTACACAGTTTCGAGCGGGCTATTTATCGGCCTACCTTTCCCTCACCCGTGAATGGCCGCGTCGATAGAGTGAAGGAAAAATCGTTTTGACGGGGAAACGAAGAGAATAATAGTATTTAACTGTTGACTTCGGTGGTAGTGGTGGTGGCGGAGATAGGAAATGGTGGTTGTTTTTGGTGGTTGTGGTGATGGTATATAGTGAAAATAGGAAATGGTGGTGGTGTTGGTGGTGCTAATGGATTCATCACCACGCTAACACCAATCAGTCAAGAGCGTGTTACGTTAACTCAAGGAACCATATTTATAACACGGTGCAAATGACTGATTATTTTCTTCTGCTCAAATCTTCTCAGGCGGTGCTTTTGTTTTAGGTCGAAGTAAATTACTTTACATTTGCGTTTATTTCCATCGTCTGAAGTATTCGAAAGTGTTTTTCACATTCACGGTGCAGAAGCCTTCTCAAACTATCATTATCACTACCCATAGAAGCACCCACAACCGCTATGAAAGCCTTATTAAATGTGAATGTTTGAGGATAAGGATCCAGAACATCTATTTTCAGCTACATTTTAAATTCACAACGCCTAAAGTCTTGTTGAACTGCCAAAAAGCTTTTGAAACTACCCGCAACCTCTATGAAAGCCTAATGAAATCTGAATGCTTGAGAATATGAATCCACTGATTTTGCTCTACAAGCTAATTTCACAACGCCAAAAGTGATGGTGAGCCCAGCAACGCGCTAATCCGCTTAACAGCAACGTTAGCTTAACCTGTCCTACATTTGATGGTCTCCCGGTTGTTGTTGTTCTCTTGTCCTCTCTCTCTTCCCGCCTCGCTCTCGTGATTGCCCCAGTAAGGGGACACTGTACGAACCTTTAGATTTGCACGCGTCACCCAGTCCCTCGCGATAAATGTCAGCTGGCCGCCCGCTGCCCCAGGAACCTTGTTAGGCGCCGCGCTCCTGCATTGTTTTGTTCTGCGTCTGGAATGTCCTCGTCCCCTCGTCTCTCTCTCTCTCTCTCTCTCTCTCTCTCTCTCTCTCTCTCTCTCTCTCTCTCTCTCTCACTTATTCCCGCTTATTCACGCACGCGTCCCTCTGCCCTACGAAAAAGAAAAAGCAAAGCAAATATATAGATAAACACTACTCACTTGCTCTCTCCTCCTTACCAAGATGGCGCTAAAGAAATGTTCGACTTGCACAGGAAACTTCTCTGGTCATTTCTTCTCAGGACGATCGACCGTCTGCAAGATCTGCCTGTTGACACAGCAGATGGAAACGAGACTCCTTCAACAGGACGAAAGGCTGACGGCTGGCGAGAAGAAGATCACCGAACTAACAAGTACTGTTGATACCTTGCAAGAGTTTATCCAGGCCAACATCGTCGCCCCTCCTGCAACGGACGTCTCATCACCCTCCTCACCTGCACTCGATGCCCAGCCACCTTCCGAAGAAGGCACGTCACAGGGAACCGGTAGAGCTGACGCTGAATGCTTCACCCCCGTGAGAGGAGGAGCCAGACCAGCCCCTAGAGCCATTTATCCTACTCATTGCTACAACAGATTTGCCATACTGGAGGAGGAGGACGAGGAACAGAGCACCTTCTTGGTCGGTGACTCTATGATTCGCCATCAGGTGGTTGAATTCTGTGGCAGAGTCCCCCGTCGTAGGCGTAACTACTGTTATCCTGGAGCTGGTGTTGACGACATCACAGCTGCCCTGGACGAGGTCTCCGCTGTGGCCTCTAATGACTCACTCTTTGTTCTCCACACAGGTACAAACGACGTCACCACGACCCGGTCTGAGGAACTGCTGGACAAGTACCGTAGGCTCATCCAGCAGTATAAGTCTAAATCCCCTAATATTATGATTTCAGGAATTCTACCACGGACATGGGATGAGGGCGACTTCTACAGTAAGGCCTTCAGCCTCAACAACCGCCTGCAGACTCTCTGCGGAGAGCTTGACGTCGAATTATTTAACGCCTGGAACGATTTCTACGGCCAGAGTAGACTTTTCCAAAGGGACGGCATACACCTGTCCCCCATCGGGGCAGCCAGATTTGGAAGGCTCCTCAACAACGCCGTACGTAACGCCCGAACAACAAAAAACGACTCTCAGCCACGTCCTTCCATCCCGCCCGTGTAAATAGACACCATACACCGCAACAGACTCGTAACATTGAACCCTCCAGTACCTCTATTACCAAGCTTCAAGATAACCTAAGAGTCCTTAGTTTCAATGCGCGTAGCCTAAGAAACAAGTTTGATGAACTGCGATGTCTTGCTTTGACAGAAAACTTTGACGTAATTGCTATAACCGAAACATTTATTGACACCACTAATATTGATTTAAGTTCCGAATACAACATAGATGGCTACAGATTCTTCAACAATGATCGTGTAAACCGTAGAGGGGGTGGTGTCGCCCTTTTTGTCAAAAAGCTACTTGCAACCTACTGACAAAACACCAAGAAACAGTAACGTTGAACATTTGTGCGTGCGAGTAAACATTGCAAAAGTCAATTTAAATATATCTGTCACTTACAGGCCTCCGGGGCAATCACTTGATGGCGATCTTGAAATGTACAGCGTCTTAAGGCAGTCACTTAATAACAGCGACTCACTGATACTAGGAGACTTTAACCTCCCCCATATCGACTGGGCGACACTGTCGGGTACAGAAGGTGAGTCCCATAGAATGATCAAATTCTAGAGGAAAATTATCTAAGCCAAATGGTTTCTGAACCAACTCGACAAAATAACATACTTGACCTTGTTATAGCGACCCAAGATAACCTAGTCAGTAATGTCACGGTAGGAGAACACCTCGGTTCCTGCGATCATAAACGAGTGCGCGTTGACATTAGAGCTCAAACATCGGTGACTGAAAATAAAGTTAAGGTGCCCAATTTCAAAAGAGCCAACTTCGTAGAAATCCGACGAAAACTAATAGATATGCAACTATCAGATGACGGCAATGCAGAGGACGCCTGGCTAAACTTTAAAAATCACTTACTCACTCAGCAGGACACATTTGTACCCTTGTGCGAGAAGCGAATTAACACTAATAAAAGTCCACCGTGGTTTAATAGCGAAATTAAACACTCAGTCAAGGAGAGAAAATTGTCTTACAGGTTAAAGAAAGACCAAAGCACGCCCGAAAACATTAGACTTTACAATGATGCAAGGCGACGAGTAAAAAGATTAGTGCGTCAGGCAAAGCGTAGATATGAAGAAAATATTGCAGCCAACTGTAAAAATAATCCGAAATCCTTCTTCAGTTACATAAACAACAGAAAGGCGATCAGAAGTGGAATTGGACCTTTAACAAACAGCGACGGTGCACTAGTGACTGACAGCCAACACGTTGCAAACCTATTAAATAATTACTTTTCCTCGGTGTTTAATAATAACAGTCCTCCCACCACCACCACCAACACCAGTACTAATGTAATTCCCGAGCATGCATTGTCTAACTTTGAAATAAAACCCGATGAAGTCCTTAAAGCCCTCAAATCACTTAAAACAAATAAAAGTCCTGGACCTGATAAAGTATATCCAACTCTGCTGAAAGAAACAAAGAGCGAAATACTCTCCTCCCTCACAACCGTATTCAATATGTCCTTGCGACAAGGCATTGTCCCTTCAGATTGGAAAAAGGCTAACGTGACACCGATTTTTAAGAAAGGAGACAAAAAAGTAACAGGTAATTACAGGCCCATTAGTCTAACTTCGGTTGTAGGTAAGCTACTTGAGGGCATAATTAGAGACAAAATTGTGAGTTACCTTGAAAGCCACTCATTAATTGGGGACTCACAACATGGCTTCCGAAACAAAAGATCCTGCCTATCAAATCTATTAACCTTTTATAACGACCTCTTCACTGTTTATGACGTAACCAAATCACTGGACGTAGTCGATCTTGATTTCCAGAAAGCGTTTGATAAAGTCCCGCATCATAAATTACTTTACAAATTAAAGCAAATAGGTATTGACGGTCAGGTAAACCAATGGATCGCGAATTGGTTGAGCAACAGATAACAAAGAGTAGTGATTGACGGATTTAACTCAGAGTGGGCGCCGGTCACTAGTGGCGTCCCTCAGGGCTCGGTTCTTGGCCCAGTGCTCTTCATTATTTACATCAACGACGTGGATGTTGGACTCAATAACCGCATTAGTAAATTTGCAGACGACACAAAGATTGGTAACTCGGTTCTCACTGACGAAGACAGGCAAAGCCTCCAAGAGGATTTGCACAAAATTTCAGCTTGGTCGGATAGATGGGAGATGCCCTTTAACGTAGACAAGTGCCAGGTCCTTCAAGTTGGAACGAGGAATAAGAAGTTTGATTACGAAATGCGCGGCGTTAAACTCAAAAGCGTTCAGTGCGTCAAGGACTTGGGGGTCAAAATCGCGTCAAACCTCAAATTCTCACAGCAATGCATCGATGCAGCAAATAAAGCGAACAGAATGTTGGGCTTCATTAAAAGAAACTTTTATTTAAGAATAAAGATGTAATACTCCCGCTCTACAACAGTTTAGTCAGACCCCACTTGGAATATGCGGTACAGTTTTGGTCTCCCCACCATGCAAAGGATATTGCTAAATTAGAAGGTGTTCAGCGTCGGGCAACGAAAATTATCCCTTCCTTGCGCAACAAATCCTACGAAGAAAGGCTTTCTACCCTTAACATGTTCTCTCTTGAGAAACGTCGCCTCCGAGGAAAACTGATCGAATGTTTTAAAATACTTAATGGTTTCACGAATGTAGACAGATCAACATTGTTTATGATCGATGACACTTTGCGCACGAGAAACAATGGCGTAAAACTCAGATGTAGACAAGTAAATTCAGACTGCACCAAATTTTTCTTCACCAACGTTGTAGTGCGAGAATGGAATAAGCTCCCATCATCAGTGGTCCAGTGTAACACGATTGACTCCTTCAAAAATAAGCTCGACCGTCACTTCCTTCAACTTAATATCAACTAGAGTAGAAATGCAACGTTTTGGAGTCTTCTGATTAATGTAAAATCACTTAGGTTTAAGGACAGACCACCAAGTCTGGACCATGGGGTCCAGGGCCCTCACATGGGGGGGGGCAGGGGGGGGCAAATGCCCTGGGGCGGCACTTTTTAGGGGCGGCAAAAATAGCCTGAACTTGCCGCCCCACAAGATTGAAATAATAATAATTAGCGGGTAAAGGATAAACGCTTTGATTTTTTTTTTTTACCGCAAATGATGATTTTTACAATTAAACCATTAAAACCAACAAAAAATAAAATATTTCCCCGATTTTTTTTCTTTTGCAATAAAATTATTCATCCTGACAATGAAAATTATGCACTTAAAAATGTTTGCCTCTAAATATCTCCGTTTTCTTTTACATTTTGTTTATCCACGCTCAGCTGACTGCTTGCGACGACTCGAGACAGCCTGTTCACTGCCACAGTGCCACGCACGGTACCGTATATCTATTGTTATCAGATATTTTGTGACGAATCACTCATAATGTCGATAGATGAAGTCACATAGGTCATGGGTAAAGAGCTTCAGAAGTGTGACAAACAAATATAAAGCATTTATCATTTATGGTGATGTTACGGAAGGGCCGCCATTGGTACAATGGCGAATTTATATTTAGTTTAGAATGATGTAGTATACACAGTTTGATTTTAGGGTATCTAGTACTTTAGGCAGCGATGAGTTTGTTCACATGCATATCTGTGTGTTTGTGTGTGATGGCGTCGTGTGAAGCTGTGTCTCATTGGCTGGTTGTGAACAGCGTTATGCGAGTGTGGTGGAATTTGCGTGGTAGAGGGGGAGTGTGTCTCGCGTTTTTTACTCCGTTTGAGAGGTTCAACAATTGAGTGTTTCAGAATACACGTGTTGAGTTTTTGTCTCTAATTTGCTCTCGACTTTACAGAAGTCGCGTGTTTTTTTTTTTTTTTACTTTACAGAAGTCGCGAAGTTTTCTTGTGTATTATTAATGTAGGCTACATTATTTTTTCTACTAATCAGACTGCATATAAAACATTTCTTTGAATTATAATGTACATTATATATACCAACATCACCACCACCCACCACCACCACCACCAACACCAACACCACCACCACCGCCAGCAACATCACCACCTTTAATATCCCTGTGAGGTACCTGTATAATATATATTGAATGAAATTGTTAATACCGTTAATTTCCAATGATCGTCTCTTGTTTTATTAAGAAAGACAATCCACTATTGCTATAAATATTACTTACTACAAACTAAGTTTGGTTATTCGTTTTTTTCAGATTTCCAGTCTTTAGTACCAGCTATCATAGCCTAGGTATCCTAAGCTATGCCACCAAAGCGTGTTCGGTTAAGTGGGAGCGAGTACAAAAAGAGAAGAATTAAGAGAAAGATAGAAGAGGAGAAACTTGTTGGTTCATTAGATACCTTCATTGTGAAGACTAAGAGGAGTGAGGACCAGTTGAGCGATTGTGAAGATCCTGAGGAAGAGTTCGAAGAGGAGTCTAAGGATAGGGACTTATTGGACGATTCTAAGACTGGGTCTAATAGGGAAGAGAAAGAAACTAGTGATCATGAGACTGAGGAGGATGTAGAAGAAACCAAATGTGAAGGAAGTGCAAAGAATGAAGTTGAGTATATTCAGAGGAGCGACTTTGGTTTGGTTCCGTTTGACCATTTGACGTCGGACATTCGTGACACTCTTGTAACTATTGGAGCTGAAAAATTCCAAAATTCAAAAGGGCCTTTTGTTTCTGGGAGGAAGGGTAGAAAAATGACCGAGGCATGGTTCTATAGGAAACTTGCAGATGGCAAAGGTGAGGCCATTAAAAGAACCTGGCTGCTCTACTCGCCATACAAAATGGCAGCATATTGTTTTTGCTGCATTCTATTTTCACACACTCCACAAAATTCAAAGTCCAAATTTGAATTACCAGAAGGATATAATGGTGGCGGGAAGTGGAAGGATAGTTCCCAAATAGCTATACATGAGGGTACAACCTGGCACAGAAAGGCCTTCCTTGCATGGAAAGAAACCGAGGAACGCCTCAGGAAGGAGAAAGGTATTGATGAGGAATTGGCTCGGCAATTGAGTACTGAGAGAGACAAAGGAAAACATATACTGACACGAATTCTTTCTTGCGTCAGGTTCTTGGCGTCCAGAAATTTGGCATTCCAAGGAAGCAATGATTCAGTTGGTGGTAGTAAAGTTGATACAGACCATGGAGATAGGAAAAGAGAAGGCAACTTTATGGCATTAGTACGATTTGTTGCAGAGTTCGATCCAGTTCTCAAAGACCACTTGGAAAAAAGCAAAGAGGGCGCTAAAGGAAGGGCTACATATATATCTCCTTTGATACAAAATGAGTTCATAGCCATGCTAGGTAATTCTGTACGAGAAAAACTTGTGGGAGATGTCAAGGAAAGTAAGTACTATGGTGTTATGTGTGACTCGACTCCAGATGTTTCACACCAGGATCAACATTCCTTAGTTGTTCGCTATGTAACAGTGAAAGAAGGCAAATTTTCAGTGAAAGAGACGTTTTTAGGATACATGAAACTCGAGGGTAAAGATGCTGAATCAATAGAGGAAGGAATTCGTACAGGATTACATTCTTTTGGTCTGGACTTTAATAATTGCAGGGCTGTTTGCTTTGACAATGCCAGTGTCATGATTGGGAGACACACAGGCGTTCAACGTCGACTATGTGAGAAAAACAAAAAAATAGTGTTTATTAACTGCAATAATCATAGTCTAAACTTAGCAGGTGTAGACGCAGTTAAATCTGATGTAGGTTCAATGACCTTTTTCAACATTCTCAACCAGGTTTTCAATTTCTTCAGTCGAAGCACTGCAAGATGGGACACACTAAAAAAAGTTACTGCTGTAACTCTCAAAAGTAGCACTGACACTAGATGGAGTTCTAGGGCCGAGGCCACCCATGCCCTTCAGAATGAACTGGATGGAGTACTAGAGGTCCTAGAAAGCATATCCTCATCAAATAAATTCACAGCAGAGTCACGGGCAGACAGTGAGGCACTTTTGACAGGAATTCTTAATTTTCAGTTTCTAGCATTTCTGTCATTTTGGACCCCAGTTTTAAGAAAAGTTGATATTGTTCAAAAACGCCTCCAGTGCCCTGAGATGACTGTCAAGGATGCATATGAGGATCTTCAAGCACTAGCCACATGGTTACAAGAGAACCGGGATACCAGTGCCCAGGAAGCAGTCACCAAAAGTTTAGAACTGTGCAACAAGTGGGAAGTAGAAGTAGAAATAAAACGAGTGAGGCGAAAAAAGTGTATGCCTGGGGAATTGGCCAGAGATGAACCACTCACCCCTCAGACTGACATGAAACGAAAACTTCTTGTTGCTGTGGACAGACTTGTTGAAGAAGTGCAGTCACGTAGTGCACGACTTCAGGAGATAGATGGTCGTTTTGGAGTTCTCCTGCGCCCTAAAGAATTATTTAGCAAAAACGAAGAAGAGGTTGATGCAGTGTGCAAAGGCATGGAGCAAAAATATGATGAGACCTGAAAGCATCAGAACTATTGCAAGAGATACAAGATGTAAAGTTCTTGGTAAGGAACAGAAACATAGAAACAGCCCCAGAACTCCTTAGTTTTATTATGAAATATGGTGAAGGATTCGCTAACCTCCGAGTGGCACTTAGGTTGTTGTTGACTGTAGGGGTATCAGTTGCTTCATGTGAAAGATCCTTCAGCAAATTGAAGCTCATTAAGACATACCTGAGAATACTATGAGCCAGGAGAGACTTTCAAATTTGGCACTCCTCAGCATTGAGTCTGAAACACTGATGGCAATGAATTTTGAAAATGTAATTCATGAATTTATATAAGCAAAGCAATAAAATTACTTATATAAATGTATATATATATATATATATATATATATATATATATATATATATATATATATATATATATATATATATATATATATATATATATATATATATATATATATATATATATATATATATATATATATATATATATATATATATATATATATATATATATATATATATATATATATATATATATATATATATATATATATATATATATATATATATATATATATATATATATATATATATATATATATATATATATTCATTTTCTAACAAATAATGAAAATTATATATGTATTTATTTTCTTCTTAATTCTGATATGTAAATAAATCTTGTGAAGATGATAAAATTTATTATGTTACGGTTGAATGTTTCTGTTCTGCTGATGGAATTTTGTTTTGAAATAAATATATTTTCTTTTACTTCATAGTCTTCATTGATGTTAAAGTGTATTTATGAAGCAAAAATTAAGAGCTGTTTACTTTGTAATTTTGTAAGTCACTGAATATAAAATACTTTTCCACCAGTGTAATTAATATGTTATTATATATTTCGATATCCTGTAACTAAGCCTTACAGTATAGTTACGTTTCCATATACAGGGCCATGGGCAGCAAGGTGCTTTAAATAGGGGGTGGATTTGGAACTGGTGGGTTGGGGCTGGGTGTTTGGGTGGGAGGGGGGGGCGGCACTAGGAACTTAGCCCTGGGGCGGCAGTTAGGTATGTGAGGGCCCTGATGGGGTCTGTGTGGTCTGATTTTCTATGTAAATCTATGTAAATCTCCCTTAGTTTTAGGTCCGAGTTCACTAACACTCCCAAATTCCTTTCACACTCTGATCTGCCTATCGCTGTGGAGTCTAAATATACCCGTGTAATGGGTTGCGTGTTCCTCCACTCAGTACGCTCCACTTGATGATATTAAAATTCATCTGTCATGTCTCTGACCAAGCTGACAGTTTGTTGAGATCCTCCTGCAGTGCTCTAGCATCATCCCCTGTCCTAATAGCGCGTCCTATTTTGGTGTCATCTGCAAATTTACCTATGTCACTAATTATCCCATTGTTTATGTCACTGATGTAGATAATGAATAAAAGCGGGCCTAAAACTGAACCTTGAGGATCCCCACTGGTAATATTACCATATTCTGATTTTTTTACCGTTAATGGTAACCCTCTGTTTCCTGTCGCTAATCCACGCCCTAGTCCAATCATAAACATTCCCTCCTATTCCATGAGCCCTGACTTTATTTAACAGTCTCTGGTGAGGTAGTGGTACCTTATCGAAGGCCTTACTAAAATCAAGATAAACTACATCGTAACTCTCATCATTGTCAGCTGCCTCGTTGACTCTATTGTAAAAGGATAAAAGATTTGTGAGGCACGACTTCCCTTAATAAACCCATGCTGTGAGTCGTGAATTAAATTGTCTGTCAATATGGTCCCTAATACTATCAGCTATTATTGACTCAAGCATTTTACCTATAACTGGCGTCGAACTAATCGGCCTATAATTTCCATAGAAGATTTGTCTCCCTTCTTAAATATTGGAGTAACGTGTGCCTGCCTCCAGGAAACAGGCACCACCCCTGTGTCTAGTGACTTCCTGAAAACTTCTGTTAGCTGCCCACTGATTTCAGATTTATAATATGCAGGGTATTAATGAATGTATAGTTTTTTCCTCTTTTCTACATAATTTCCATGCAGTTTTTTCATGCTGCATGGTTCTTTTACCTTTCCTGCCAGCTCTGGCTGGAGGGATGGGGGGTGGGGAGGAGCCTTCGCCTTTGCTGTCCATCATCTTCCACTTTTGATTAGATAGTTAGTGTAGCTTGTCACAAATTGCCTCTTAAGGACGACCAGGTCTGCTGTTGTTTATTCTTTCTTTGTGTTCTTTAGTGTTCTTCCTCCTCCTCCTCCTCCCCTTCCTCCTCTTCCTCTTCTTCCTCATTTGAGCGTCGGCAAATTCTTTTTAAAATTCCATTTCTCTCTCTCTCTCTCTCTCTCTCTCTCTCTCTCTCTCTCTCTCTCTCTCTCTCTCTCTCTCTCTCTCTCTCTCTCTCTCTCTCTCTCTCTCAAAGCTCTTTCTCTCTCACGAGAGAGAGAGAGAGAGAGAGAGAGAGAGAGAGAGAGAGAGAGAGAGCAATAACCTGTCGTAATCAGATAGCGAAGTTAGAATTTGTGCCATTTCTTTAACATCACTTCCAACAATATCAAACACCACCATTGATTGTTTTTGTTCTTGTCTTCTTTCTTTTCACCATCTCTAATTTTCTCTTCTTCATCTTCTTGTTCTGATTTTTGTTGATATTGTTTTTGTTGTGTTCTCTTACTCGCTCTTTCCTCCTCCTCCTCCTCCTGCTCCTCCTCCTCTTCCTTTCTCAGCTCTACAGCACGACTGTTGTTGGGGTCTAAATCTACGTATGTACTTCTTTCTGCGGGAACTCACCCTGGACGATTCTGGGCATATTCCTCCTACTCATCCCCCCTCTGACTCCTTTATGCCTGTTATTAAGATTCTTCCAAATGATGTTTTCTTTGCCCTTTCTGGCCTCAACTCTCAGAAGGCTTGTGGACCTGATGGAGTGCCTCCTATTGTCCTTAAAAACTGTGCTTCCGTGCTGACACCCTGCCCGGTCAAACTCTTTCGTCTCTGCCTATCAACATCTGTCTTTCCTTCCTGCTGGAAGTATGCCTTTGTACAGCCTGTGCCTAAGAAGGGTGACCGTTCCAATCCTTCAAACTACCGCCCTATAGCTTTACTTTCCTGTCTATCTAAAACTTTTGAATCAATCCTTAACCGGAAGACTCAAACGCACCTTTCCACCTCTAACCTTCTATCTGATCGCCTGCCTCCTCCTCCTCCTCCCTTCCCTCCTCTTCCTCCTCTTCCTCCTCCTCCTCCTCCTCCTCATCATCATCATCATCATCATCATCATCTCCTTCTTCTTCTTCTCCTGCTTCTTCTCCTTCTTCTTCTTCCTTCTCTTCACCTCCTTCTTCCTCCTCCTCCTCCTCCTCCTCCTCCTCCTCCTCCTCCTCCTCCTCCTCCCCCCTAGCTTGCAGTCGTAGACGGAAGACCATCCTCCCAGCCGTCTCCTGTGAAGACGGATCACACTTCAACGGATCAAGAATCAACACCAAGGTTAACATAAAACTGGTGGGTGACAGCATTGTTAGAGAACAACTGACTGAGTTCTGTGGACGAAGTATCAAGAACAGAAGACGCTACTGTATTCCTGGTGCAAAACTACAAGATATAAAAGAAACGGTAGACCTCGTCTCAGACCGCACGGAGCAGGACACACTCTTTGTTTTGCACGCTGGCACGAACAACGTTCAAACAATGTCCACGGAGGAAATTATAGCTGACTACCGACGAGTAATCCGCCGCTTCAAGGAAAAGTCAAGCCACATCATTGTCTCCGGGATTCTTCCGAGAATCAACGCCTTCACAGGCTTCCACAGAAAGGCGTCGAACATCAACAACAGATTGAAGCACCTCTGCCAGAACGAGGAAGTTTCGTTCGCAAGTCAGTGGGATCATTTCTATGATATCCCCGACCTTTTCCGTCCTGACGGTCTTCACCTTAATGCGATTGGCTCAGCACGGCTTGGTAGGTTGCTGAACGAGGAGGTACTTTTGTACTCAAAAAACTCCGAGCGCGGGAGGGGCACCAAAGTATCGTAAACAACCAACCAGTAGGGACCGCTCATTACACACCAAGGCCCCCAACAGTGAACACAAGCAGACACCAGACTACTGTGCCGCGAAGCGTTGAAGTCAAGGACATTTCTGTCCTATACACCAACGCGCGGAGCTTAATACCCAAACGGGATGAGTTACTTGCCTATGTTGACGTAGAAAGTCCGGACGTGATTGCCATCACCGAAACGTGGGCCACCTCTGACCACCTAATGACCGAATTCTCAATTCCGGGATACGAGAGCTTCTACAAAAACAGACTTCACAAGAAAGGAGGAGGTGTTATCTGTTACGTCAAGAACAAATACCCTGCCGTGGAAATAACCAAAGAAGACTCAGAGAAATGTGACACTGTATATGTTGAACTGGAGACTAGCAAGCACAACAAAATAACGATTGGAACCGTTTACAGACCTCCAAAGCAGAAAGCAGCGGACGACGAAGCGCTGTACGAGGAAATTCACACCATAACACAAAACAAACAGTCAGTCATTATCGGGGACTTTAACTGTTCCAACATTGACTGGACCACGATGATTGGAGATCGGGAGGGTAACAGATTGCTCGAAATGTTAGAGGACAATTTTCTTACTCAGATTGTTACCCAACCGACGAGGGAAAATAACTTATTAGACCTAGTACTCGTGAGTGATTCAGATCTCACACGTGAATGTCAAGTCGGCGAAAAACTGGATGGTTGCGACCATCACCTAATTCGCCTAAAAATCAGAACAGACCATGAACTCACCGAAAACATGTCCAAGATTCCAGACTACAAAAAAGCCAATTTTAACTTCGCTCGTGAGCTGCTAACCCAGACAACTTGGGAACCCATGAACCTCACTCCGGTGGACGGCGCGTGGAACGGCTTTAAGAACAAACTCCTGGAGGTAGAGAGAACGACTGTTCCCATGAAGACAAGGAGAACAAATAATGCCACAAGCACACCATGGATGACTACCCAAGTTCGACGGGCGATTAATTTGAAGAAGAGAAAATACAACTTGCTAAAGGAAAACAGCACTGACGAGGCACGCGAACAGTACCATCAAAGCCTCAGAGCTTGCAGAACACTCATTCGCCAGAGTAAACGTGACTATGAAAAGCAAATTGCACGCGAAGCCAAGTCCAACCCGAAAAAGTTCTTCACGTATATAAGAACCAAAAAGAAGACAAAAAGCAATATCGGTCCCCTAAAAGATGAAAGTGACGTACTAACACAGGACAGTAGACAAATGGTCGAAATCCTAAACAGGAACATCGCGTCTGTGTTCACGGTCGAGAATACCCAGTCCGTACCCGAGAGCCCTTCCCCACCCTAGAAATTGGTACAATCGACGAACGGGATGTGAAAAAGTACCTAGACAAACTCGAGACAAACAAGTCTACCGGACCCGACGACTTGTCACCCAGGCTGCTCAAGGAACTCAAGCAGCAAATCCTCAAGCCACTCACCGCCATCTACAATCTGTCACTACAACAAAACAAAGTCCCGAAAGACTGGAAACAAGCGAACGTAACACCGATCTACAAAAAGGGAGACAAAAGTGTGGCCCTAAACTACAGACCAATCAGCTTGACCTCAGTGGCGGGAAAAATCCTCGAGAAGATCATCAGAGACAAACTCGTTAGGTTCCTTGAAGACAACAACATCATTTCCGATGCTCAGCACGGTTTCAGGAACAAGCGCTCATGCTTAACCAATTTATTGGACTTCTTCCAAGGTATCTACGAAAACTGGGATAATCATATCCCCAGTGATGTTATATATCTAGACTTTCAGAAAGCCTTTGACAAAGTGCCACATGAAAGACTCCTCAAGAAACTTAAGTCGGCGGGATTAGGCGACGAT
Organism: Eriocheir sinensis; assembly: GCF_024679095.1. Classification (NCBI taxonomy): domain Eukaryota; kingdom Metazoa; phylum Arthropoda; class Malacostraca; order Decapoda; family Varunidae; genus Eriocheir; species Eriocheir sinensis. Next base: position 425,642 of record NW_026111294.1, on the reverse strand, counting down.
CTGACAGCGTGGATCAAAGACTGGCTCACTGAAAGAAAACAACGAGTTGTACTCAACGGACAGGCCTCCGAGTGGCTCCCGGTCACAAGTGGAGTGCCACAGGGGTCAGTGCTGGGACCCATACTTTTCATCATATATATCAACGACCTAGAACTAGGATTAAAATCCAATCTTTCAAAATTTGCCGACGACACAAAGGTGGGTGGGAAGGCCCTCACGACAGAAGACTGCGAAATTATCCAGAGACCTGGACCAGATCACTCGGTGGTCAGAAAATGGCAGATGTCCTTCAACACTACCAAATGTAAAGTAATGCATATCGGATCCAGAAACAGCAACCACATATACCACATGGGTGGCGAACCACTACATGTTGTGCAAGAGGAAAGAGACCTCGGGGTCACCATCAGCAGTGACTTGAAACAAACAAAACACTGCAAGTCCGCCTGTAAGGAAGCCAATACAATGCTTGGGTTCATATCGAGGAACTTCGAATACAAGACGCCGGGAGTTATGTTATCCTTGTATAATTCGCTGGTAAGGCCCCACCTGGAATACGCCGTGCAATTCTGGTCTCCTAATTACAGGAAAGACATTGAATTACTTGAGAGAGTACAGCGCCGCGCCACGAAGATGATACCATCACTGAGGACGAAACCCTATGAAGAACGACTCGAGCGACTCAACCTCTTCACGTTGGAAAAGAGACGACTGCGGGGAGACATGATACAAGTCTTTAAGTACCTGAACAAGCTCAGCAACGTTGATCACTCCAAACTCTTCACGCTACAAACTAACCTGAGAACAAGAAACAACGGAAAAACAATTCAAGCAAAGCGATGCAATACCGACATCGGCAGGAGTTATTTCTCGAATAGAGTTGTTCGCCACTGGAACAGCCTTCCTGCAGAAGTGGTTAGCGCAGAGACCATCAACTCCTTCAAGAAACGCATTGATCGCCACTTTGCTGCAACAGGAGTGAACTGAACGTTCCCAAGAGTAGGTACACAAGTGCTTTAATCCTTCCCTGCAAGCCACTCCTGTGGCAAACGGATTGATTAAATCACTGAACGCAGGCAGCCTAGTAATGAGCCAACAGGCTTTCTGCTGCCTGCTAGTCCATGTTTCCATGTTTCCATGTTTACCAGTCTTTGCTTTCTAAACTGCCCTCTTTCGGATTCCATCCCTCTCTCTGTTCCTTTATCTCCAGTTTCCTTTCCGGGCGTTCTATCTCTGCGGTGGTAGACGGTCACTGCTCTTCCCTTAAACCTATCAACAGTGGCGTTCCACAGGGCTCTGTCCTATCACCCACTCTCTTCCTGTTATTCATCAATGATCTTCTTTCCATAACAAAATGTCCTGTCCACTCGTACGCCGACGACTCCACTCTGCATTATTCAACTTCTTTCAATAGAAGACCATCACAACAGGAAGTAAACGACTCCAGACTGGAGGCTGCAGAACGCTTAACCTCAGACCTTGCTATCATTTCCGATTGGGGCAGAAGGAACCTTGTGTCCTTCAATGCCTCAAAAACTCAATTTCTCCACCTATCAACTGACACAATCTTCCAAACACCTATCCCCTATTCTTCGACAACACTCAGCTGTCACCTTCTTCAACACTAAACATCCTCGGTCTATCCTTAACTCAAAATCTCATCTGGAAACTTCATATCTCCCCTCTCGCTAAATCAGCTTCCACGAGGTTGGGTGTCCTGTATCGTCTCCGCCAGTTCTTTTTCCCTGCGCAGTTGCTATCCATATCCTTTTCCGCCTTCGTATGGAGTATGCATCTCACGTGTGGGGGGCTCCACTCACACAGCTCTTCTGGACAGAGTGCATGGAGTCTAAGGCTCTTCGTCTCATCAGCTCTCCTCCTACTACTGATAGTCTTCTACCTCTTAAATTCCGCCGCGATGTTGTCTCTCTATCTTCTATCGATATTTTCACGCTGACTGCTCTTCTGAACTTGCTAGCTGCATGCCTCCTCCCCTCCCGCGGCCCCGCTGCACACGACTTTCTACTCATGCTCATCCCAATACTGTCCAAACCCCTTATGCAAGAGTTAACCAGCATCTTCACTCTTTCATCCCTCACGCTGGTAAACTCTGGAACAATCTTCCTTCATCTGTATCTCCTCCTGCCTATGACTTGAGCGCTTTCAAGAGGAGGGTATCAGGACACCTCTCCTCCCGAAATTGACCTTTCTTTCGCCCACCTCTTTTAATTCTTTTTTGGAAGCAGCGAGTAGAAGGCTTTTTGTTATTTTTTCTCGTGCCCTTGAGCTGTCTCCTTTGTTGTAAAAAAAAAAAGACTGAGGATGTTTAGTGTTGAAGAAGGTGATTGCTGAGTGTTGTCAAAGAATAGGGGATAGTTGTTTGGAAGATTGTGTCGAATGGATAGGTGGAGAAACTGTGTTTTTGAGGCGTTGAAGGTCACCAAGTCCTTCTTGCCCCAATCGGAAATAATAGTAAGGTCTGAGGCTAAGCTTTCTGCCGCCTCCAGCATAAAATCATTTAGTTCCTGTTGGGTGAGTCTTCTATTAAAAGAAGTTGAGTAATGCAGAGTAGAGTCATCGGCGAAAGAATGGATAGGACAGTTCGTTTTGGAAAGAAGATCATTATTGAACAAAAGAAAGAGTGGGAGATAGGACAAAACCCTGTGGGACACCCAGTGGCGTAGTAGGGGGGAGGGGCGAGGGGGGCGGTCCGCCCCGGGTGACAGCTTGGGGGGAGTGCCATGATACAGGCTCAAGTCTAATGGCTAAATTCAGTAACGTAGCTAAGGGAAGGGGTGTTGGGGTCATATAAGAAGACCCCCCCAGGCCCCAACAAAGGGACCCGCCGCCCCCCAAAATGGTCCATTTGGGAGCCCCCATTTGTTGCCATACTCATTTGTAGAAGCTAGTGTGTGGGGGGAACCCAACAAGGAGACAAGACCCCCGGGCCCCCGCCCCCCAGATCTCCAGCCATGCCGGCATATATAATGCCGCTGTGGATAATGATGGAGTTTTGATTACCGAGCTCCAGCCACGCGTCAGTGACGGCGCCTTGTGTTTCATATGACTGTAGAAGATGAATTGCTTTGCTTGTAGCAGAGATGTTATTTGCATACTATAAAGAACATATTTTTGCATAATGTTGAAGCTAAAGAACTGTACTTTATCATGTGATGTTAAAAACTTGAGTGTAAATGTTTGTTGTAGCATGAACCTCGCTGAACAGTATCGTAGGTAGGTGAGAGGAGAGACGCCTAAGTGTTTGTTGTAGCATGAATCTCGCTGAACAGTATCGTAGGTAGGTGAGAGGAGAGACGCCTGAGTGTTTGTTGTAGCATGAATCTCGCTGAACAGTATCGTAGGTAGGTGAGAGGCGAGACGCCTAAGTGTTTGTTGTAGCATGAATCTCGCTGAACAGTATCGTAGGTAGGTGAGAGGAGAGACGCCTGAGTGTTTGTTGTAGCATGAATCTCGCTGAACGGTATCGTAGGTAGGTGAGAGGCGAGACGCCTAAGTGTTTGTTGTAGCATGAATCTCGCTGAACAGTATCGTAGGTAGGTGAGAGGGGAGACGCCTAAGTGTTTGTTGTAGCATGAACCTCGCTGAACAGTATCGTAGGTAGGTGAGAGGAGAGACGCCTGAGTGTTTGTTGTAGCATGAATCTCGCTGAACAGTATCGTAGGTAGGTAAGAGGCGAGACGCCTAAGTGTTTGTTGTAGCATGAATCTCGCTGAACAGTATCGTAGGTAGGTGAGAGGAGAGACGCCTAAGTGTTTGTTGTAGCATGAATCTCGCTGAACAGTATCGTAGGTAGGTGAGAGGGGAGACGCCTAAGTGTTTGTTGTAGCATGAATCTCGCTGAACAGTATCGTAGGTAGGTGAGAGGGGAGACGCCTAAGTGTTTGTTGTAGCATGAATCTCGCTGAACGGTATCGTAGGTAGGTGAGAGGGGAGACACCTAAGTGTTTGTTGTAGCATGAATCTCGCTGAACGGTATCGTAGGTAGGTGAGAGGGGAGACGCCTAAGTGTTTGTTGTAGCATGAATCTCGCTGAACGGTATCGTAGGTAGGTGAGAGGGGAGACGCCTGAGTGTTTGTTGTAGCATGAATCTCGCTAAACGGTATCGTAGGTAGGTGAGAGGGGAGACGCCTGAGTGTTTGTTGTAGCATGAATCTCGCTGAACGGTATCGTAGGTAGGTGAGAGGGGAGACGCCTAAGTGTTTGTTGTAGCATGAATCTCGCTGAACGGTATCGTAGGTAGGTGAGAGGCGAGACGCCTAAGTGTTTGTTGTAGCATGAATCTCGCTGAACGGTATCGTAGGTAGGTGAGAGGCGAGACGCCTAAGTGTTTGTTGTAGCATGAATCTCGCTGAACGGTATCGTAGGTAGGTGAGAGGGGAGACACCTAAGTGTTTGTTGTAGCATGAATCTCGCTGAACGGTATCGTAGGTAGGTGAGAGGGGAGACACCTAAGTGTTTGTTGTAGCATGAATCTCGCTGAACGGTACCGTAGGTAGGTGAGAGGGGAGACGCCTAAGCGCGTGACGGAAAGAAAACAAGCTCGTCATGGAAACATCTTCGTCGCGTGCTGTTGTATTATTATCATAACAATAATAATAAAAATAATAATAATAATAATAATAATAATAATAATAATAATAATAATAATAATAATAATAATTATTATTATTATTATTATTATTATTATTATTATTATTATTATTATTATTATTATTATTATTATCTTAAATATTATTCTCATTTTATGTAGAACACCAAAATCGTCGTCAAGTGACTGATGTATCATGCATATACTATATAACAATGTTAACAATAATGATAAGAAGAACTGAAGAAGAAGAGTTACCATTATAATAATAAGAATGATGATAATAATGATGACAGTCAGCCAGTTATTTCTGCTTTTCAGTGGTTGTCTCTGAATTTGTCTGGATGGAATAGTAAACGATGCATGGGGATAATATAATAATAATAATGGCCTAATCAATTAAGACAGGACATTCAAAACCATGAATATATATATATATATATATATATATATATATATATATATATATATATATATATATATATATATATATATATATATATATATATATATATATATATATATATTACAACAAAAGAAACAGCTCAAAGGCACAAAAAAAGGAAACAATAATAAAAAAAAGCCCGCTACTCGCTGCTCCCAAAAAAAGAGTCAAAAGAGGTGGCCGAAAGGAAGGTCAATTTCGGGAGGAGATGTGTCCTGATACCCTCCTCTTGAAAGAGTTCAAGTCGTAGGCAGGAGGAAATACAGATGAAGGAAGATTGTTCCAGAGTTTACCAGCGTGAGGGATGAAAGAGTGAAGATGCTGGTTAGCTCTTGCATAAGGGGTTTGGAAAGTATAGGGATGAGCATGAGTAGAAAGTCGTGTGCAGCGGGGCCGCGGGAGGAGGGGAGGCATGCGGTTAGCAAGTTCAGAAGAGCAGTCAGCGTGGAGATATCGATAGAAGATAGAAAGAGAGGCAACATCGCGGCGGAATTTAAGAGGTAGAAGACTATCAGTAGGAGGAGGAGAGCTGATGAGACGAAGAGCCTTAGACTCCATGCACTCTGTCCAGAAGAGCTGTGTGAGTGGAGCCCCCCACACATGAGATGTATACTCCATACGTAGGCGGACAAGGCCCCTGTATATGGATAGCAACTGCGCGGGGGAACAGAACTGGCGGAGACGATATAGAACGACCAACCTCGAGGAAGCTGATTTAGCGAGATGGGAAATTTAAAGTTTCCAGTTGAGATTTTGAGTTAGGGATAGACCGAGGATGTTTAGTGTTGAAGAAGGTGACAGCTGAGTGTTGTCGAAGAATAGGGGATAGGTGTTTGGAAGATTGTGTCGAGTTGATAGGTGGAGAAACTGAGTTTTTGAGGCATTGAAGGACACAAGGTTTCTTCTGCCCCAATCGGAAATGATAGCAAGGTCTGAGGTTAAGCGTTCTGCAGCCTCCAGTCTGGAGTCGTTTACTTCCTGTTGTGATGGTCTAGTATTGAAAGTAGCTGAATAATGCACAGTGGAGTCGTCGGCGTATGAGTGGACAGGACAGTTTGTTATGGAAAGAAGATCATTGATGAATAACAGGAAGAGAGTGGGTGATAGGACAGAGCCCTGTGGAACATCACTATTGATAGGTTTAGGGAAGAGCAGTGACCGTCAACCACCGCAGAGATAGAACGGCAGGAAAGGAAACTGGAGATAAAGGAACAGAGAGAGGGATAGAATCCGAAAGAGGGCAGTTTAGAAAGCAAAGACTGGTTAAGAGAGCAAGAAGATCGCCAGTAGAATTCCTCTTGCGGAATCCATACTGGCGATCAGATAGAAGGTTAGAAGTGGAAAGGTGCTTTTGAATCTTCCGGTTAAGGATTGATTCCAAAGCATTATATAGACATGAAAGTAAAGCTATAGGGCGGTAGTTTGAGGGATTGAAACGGTCACCCTTCTTAGGCACAGGCTGTACAAAGGCATACTTCCAGCAGGCAGGAAAGATAGATGTTGATAGGCAGAGACGAAAGAGTTTGACCAGGCAGGTGTGTCAGCACGGAAGCACAGTTTTTAAGGACAATAGGAGGCACTCCATCAGGTCCATAAGCCTTCTGAGAGTTGAGGCCAGAGAGGGCATAGAAAACATCATTTAAAAGAATCTTAATAACAGCCATAAAGGAGTCAGAGGGGGGATGAGTAGGAGGAATATACCCAGAATCGTCCAGGGTGAAGTTCTTACAGAAAGTCTGAGCGAAGAGTTCAGCCTTAGAGACAGATGAGACGGCAGTGCTGCCGTCAAGGTTAAGGAGAGGAGGATAAGAGGAAGAAGTGAAATTGGAGGATATGTTTTGCCAGATTCCAGATATCATATATATATATATATATATATATATATATATATATATATATATATATATATATATATATCTATAAATATTTATATATATATATATATATATATATATATATATATATATATATATATATATATATATATATATATATATATATATATATATATATATATATATATATATATATATATATATATATATATATATATATATATATATATATATATATATATATATATATATATATATATATATATATATATATATATATATATATATATATATATATATATATATATATATATATATATATATATATATATTGTTATGCCGGACGTATTACTTGGGTTCCGTGTCGCCGTCAGGAGACTCCGTGGGAGGGAGATATGTAAACACTTCGCACAGCTTCTGTAGTTTAATATTCTTCTTTAGTAGTACACTTCACTCGGACTCTTCACTTACCACTAGCTTACTATGACTGGGACTGGCCCTCTCTCGCCCTCTTCTCCTATATATATCCAGAATAGTACAGTCTAGAATATTACAGTATATTTCAGATCATACAAGAACATGTAGCAAAAATATATGCGAGTTGGCAACACCTCCCGCCTGGCGCCTGGCCGCGCCCCGTGGGGCGCGGACGGCTCGCCTTGCTCCCCGCCCCTTTGCTCGTTCCTCAGGGAGCCTTCTAGAGGCCTATGGTCGCCGGGGGAAGCTTCCAGCACAACACTATCCCCCCCTCTTAATTGTGATCGTCCCGATCACACACTTAACTATGTACAAACATAAGAGAATTAATCAAAAACATAATAATCGTCGTATCGCTGTGGACGCCTGCGTTGTCTCTGTCTTCTGTTCGTTGCCTCCTGCGCGTCTGTCTCCTGGTGCGCCTCGTCGTCGTCCGCTTCTTGGGGTGTCCCTGGAACATCTGCCGAAGCCGGGAGGTTATCTCCCTCGGCTGAAAGGGCCAGGAGGCCTACGTCGTCGTCGACCTCCTGTCGGTCCTGGACGTCCCTTGCGTTTTCGTCGGCTGCTGGGTGTCTGTAGTTGTTCCAGGTGTAGTTTCCCGGACCGTGGTACCTCCATAGGCGGTTGACGTGGACTTCTTTCGGCTTGGTCTTTTCCGTTCTCCGGATTCGGTAAGTCACGTCGGAGAGGCGTTCTAGCACAGTGTAAGGGCCTTCCCAGGGGCTCTGTAACTTCGGAGACTGTCCTTTCTTCCTCTGCGGGTTGTAAAGCCAGACTCGGTCTCCTTCCTTGAAGTCAACGTGGCTTGCCCTCATATTGTAACCGCGCTTCATGGCCTCCCCGGAGAACTTCAAGGCACCTCGGACTTGATTGTGCACCTCTTCCAGCCGTTCCTCTAGTTGACGGGCAAAACTGGAGGCGTCCCTTGGAAGGCTTTCCCCAGGAGGCCTTCCTGTCAGTAGGTCCACCGGCAATCGCAGCTCACGTCCAAACATCAGCTTTGCCGGTGAATACCCCGTAGTCTCGTGGGCGGCAGACCTGTAGGCCATGAGAAGCGCAGGCAGCTTCTGATCCCATGAAGACTGATCATTGTTGCACTGCTTGGCCAACTCCTGGCCCAACGTCCAATTAAACCTCTCCACCATTCCATCTGACTGTGGGTGCAGAGGGGTGGTCCGGGTCTTCTTGATACCCAGAAGCTTGCAGCACTCAGCAAGGACTGTTGACTCAAAATTCCTTCCCTGGTCGGAATGCAGCTCGTTAGGCACACCGAAGCGACAGAAGAACTCCTCCACCAAAACCTTGGCGATGGTAGTGGCTTCCTGGTCAGGGATGGCGTAGGCTTCCGGCCACTTGGTGAAGTAATCCATTGTGACACAGATGTACCTATTTCCGTTCGTCGTCAGAGGCAAGGGTCCTGCTATATCCACTGCCACCCGTTCCATGGGGGCTCCAACCTGGTATAGTTGCAGTGGGGCACGGTGACGCTTCTTGGGGCCCTTCTTTGCACAGCACACCTCACACGCGTGACACCATTCTTCCACGTCCTTCCTCATGCCAACCCAGTAGAACCTTTGGCGCAGGCGACTCCGTGTCTTCTTTACCCCTAGGTGTCCGCTGGTGATGCTGTCGTGCATTTCTTTCAAGACGCCTTCCCGGGACTTCATAGGTAACACCGTGGACCAGTAGTGGTCAAGACCATCATGAGAGACCCAGCGTCGCTGCAACACCCCGTCGTCTATCCGAAGAGTGTCCCACTGAGTCCAGTAATTCTTGGTGGTCCGGCTATCTCTCGAGATTACTTCCCACCCAGGTCGCGTTGACGACTGACTCAGCCACTCCATAATTGGTCTCAGATCTCGGTCCTCCCGCTGCAGTTTTCCCAAGTCTTCCCATGGCACCTCCGCTGTCTGTTCCACTGTAGTGCGGCGGCACATATTCTGGACGCTTTCCCTCTGGAGGCAACGTTGACACTCCGGTAGGCATGGGCGCCGGCTCAAGCTGTCCGCGTTACCGTGTGTTAGTCCAGATCGGTGCACAATAGTGTAGTGATGCTGCTCTAGTTTACCTATCCAGCGAGCAAGCTGGCCCTCAGGGTTTTTCAGTGACTTCAGCCACCGCAATGCACCGTGATCCGTGCGGATGGTGAAAGTTGCACCGTACAGGTAAGCATGGAAAAAGTCAAGGCTCTTGACTACTGCCAGGAGTTCTTTCCGGGTCACGCAATAGTTTTTCTCGGCTGGGGTGAGCTTCTTGCTGAAGTAGGCCACAACCCGTTCCATGTCGGCACATGCCTGAGATAGCACTCCACCAATCCCTCATCACTGGCATCACAATCCAGTATAAAAGGCTTAGAGGGGTCTGGGTAGGTGAGTACGGGCGAGCTGATGAGGGCCTCCTTGAGCTTCTCAAAGGCAACCTGAGTTTCCGCTGTCCACTCAAACTTGCGCCCCTTCTTCGTCAGGAGGTGCAGTGGTGCAGCAATCGTAGCGAAGCCTTTCACAAACCTGCGGTAGTATGAGCACAACCCGAGGAAGCTCCGCAGCTCCTTCACGTTGGTGGGTGTCGGCCAGTCCCTTACCGCAGCCACCTTCTCAGGATCAGTGCGTACTCCAGCCTCGCTCACGATGTGTCCCAAGTATTGGACCTCCTTTTGGAACAGACAGCATTTCTTCGGGCTGAGCATAAGGTGTGCAGCTCTAAACCGGGCGAAAACCTCTGATAGCCTTTCCATCTCCTGCTCGAAGGTCTGGCCAAAGACAATCACGTCGTCGAGGTAGATGAGTGCCGTCTTCCAATGAAGTCCCTCCAGCACCCTCTCCATCAGCCGCTCAAACGTGGCCGGCGCGTTGCACAGGCCAAAGGGCATGACCTTAAACTGCCACAGGCCTTGACCGTAGGAGAAGGCTGTTTTCTCTTTGCCCTGTTCCGCCATTTTGACTTGGTGATACCCAGACTTCCTGTCCAGTGTTGAAAACCACTTGGAGCCCACCAAGGCGTCGAGCGTGTCGTCGATCCGTGGGAGTGGGTATGAATCCTTGATGGTGAGATCGTTGAGGGCTCGGTAGTCCACGCAGCACCTGAGGGAACCGTCCTTTTTCCTGACGAGCACTACAGCAGACGCCCACGGGCTGCTGGACCGCTCGATTAACCCTTGTTGCCGGAGATCATCCATTACCTCATCCATCTCCTTGCGACGGGCTGGTGCCATCCTTCGAGGAGCTTGCTTCACTGGGCGGTGGCTACCTGTGTCGATGTGGAGCTCTACCAGGTCCGTACACCCAAAGTCCAGGTCTCCTGTGGAAAACACATCTGCATTTCTCACTAGAAGCTCCCTGAGCTGTTCCACTTGGGGTTCCTCTAGACACTTGGAGCTCCTGTCAAACAGGTCGCGCAGGTAGTCAGGCAGCTCCTCCTGGGGCTTTGTCAGGGTTCTCCTGCAGACACAGGTTCTTGGTTTCTGGTCGATCTCTTGGCACAACCCCACCATGGTCCCTTGTTTTATTTTCTTTGGGCTGAAGGAGACATTGGCCACGACGACAGGCACTTCCGCTGCAGCAGGGTCTACCAAAGTACTGCCTACAATCACCCCGTTTTCTACCGGGCATCGACTTCCACTCTCTACCACACACAGGCTAGCCGGGGGGGCACCCGTAATTTGACAGGGTAACAGCATCTCCGACCTCGGAGGAATAATGGTGGTGCGCTTGACCGTCACTGGCAGGTCTTCCTTGTTCACAGTCGTCAGTGGCACCCTCCTTCCTCCTACAGTCAGCTGCTTAGCGCGGAAGTCCAGCTCGCACCTGTGGGAGACAAGATAATCCATACCTAGGATGCAGGGGTCATCCATGTCGGCCACGTACACAGATAGGAACTCTTCCTTTCCTCCGAGCTCAAACTTCACGTCCACTGGGCCTCTGAGCTCTGCGTAGTGTCCTGTGACTCCGCACAGTCGATGCGGCGTCTTAGGAAGCCGACGATGACTCACCACGTCAGGCCGCACCAATGTGCGTTCCGAGCCTGTGTCGACGACCACAGGCCACAACACTCCGTCAACCTTGCCCTCCACTTGGCAGCTTGTCATGGTGGTTCTCCTGCACACTGATATCTTCGGGGCATGTACAGGACAGACTGGTCGTTGCCCCCGTGAACCAGTCCTTCTTAGTTTCCCGAGTGGTGGTCCCTCGTTTGGGGCACATTTTTCCGACACTCATTCTTCCAGTGCCCCTTTTCTCCACAGGTCCAGCACTTGGGTCCTTCCCTGGGCTTCTTCTTAGCGCCACCTTCATATTCCTTCTTCCTCTTATAGCATTCGTTCTCCTTGTGCCCAACCTTCTCGCAGTACCAGCACGTTCCATTGAACCTGTCTGTGTCGCTGACAGCGCCCTTTCGTGCCCTAAAGCCAGAAGTCGAGTCGTCCCTGAAGCTTGACAAGCTAGACCTAACAAAGGACTCAAACTCCATGGCACGTGCCAGAGCTTCCTGCATTGATGTTGGCTTAGCTTGGTTCACTTGTATCTTCAGCTGAGGGCTGTCCAGGGCATCGATGAATTGATCACGCAGCAAAACCGTCAGCAGGTCAGGGGTGGCACCTGGGTATGCCTTGTGCGCCATGCTCTCAAGGTCCTGAGCGAGTTCCTGGAGAGACTCGCCGCGCCTCCTGTTGCGGGTTCTGAACCTAACCCTGAAGAGCTCGTTCTGGTGCTTGGTCCCATATCGTTGCTCCAGCGCCTGTGCCAGCCCGCTGTAGCTGCCCTTTGTCGCATTGTCGAGCTGAGCAAGGACCTCCAGCGCCGCCCCTTTCAGGCTAGTGGCCAGCTGTACCGCGCACTCTTGGTCATCCCATCCCTGCCAACAGCTCAAACTGAGCGCGGTAAGCCTCCCAGGAGACCTTGCCATCAAACTCCTGAGGCTTCTTTCTAACAGGCGAACCCAGCAGACCCATGGGGCTGGCGGAACTTCTTGCGGGGATAAACTCAGGCGAAACAGGGCTCAAACTACCCCGGACTTGCGTAGGAGAAGCATCTTGGGTACAACTAGCCCCTGCAGTCACTGGCTGTCCGTTTCCAGCCAAGCAGTCTTCAAGGGCCTTCACTCTGTCACTTACGTCACAAACTGCCTGTTCAGTACGGTTCACCTTTCCCTGCACTTCTAATATTTCTTTGTGTGTCGTCTCCCGTACCACCTCCATCTCTTGTTGAAGATTTGTGTGTTCTTTCTCCACTTCTATCAGGCGTTGTCCCAAGTTCGTGGTCACATCAGTCATTTCTCTTCGCACTGACTCACTTCCATCTTGTACTGCTTTTAGCTGTAGCTGTAATCCTGTGAAGCGATCTTCTAGCTGTTCTTTGAGTTCTTCGAGTGTTCCTTCTTGTTGTTGCTGTGCTCTTTCTTGTTGTTGCTGTGCTCTTTCTTGTTGTTCTTTGAGTTCTTGGTGTGCTCTTTCTTGTTGTTTTTTGAGTTCTTGGTGTGCTCTTTCTTGTTGTTCTTTGAGTTCTTGGTGTGCTCTTTCCTGTTGTTCTTTGAGTTCTTGGAGTGTTCTTTCTTGTTGTTGCTGTGCTCTTTCTTGTTTCTCCCCCTGTAGTCTCAAGGCTTCCAAAAGTTCAGTCAACATGTCGTCCCTCTGGGCAGCTTGGGAACGAGTCTCCATGGCGAAAAAACAAATGGCTACACTCCTGACACCAGTGTTATGCCGGACGTATTACTTGGGTTCCGTGTCGCCGTCAGGAGACTCCGTGGGAGGGAGATATGTAAACACTTCGCACAGCTTCTGTAGTTTAATATTCTTCCCTAGTAGTACACTTCTCTCTGACTCTTCACTTACCACTAGCTTACTATGACTGGGACTGGCCCTCTCTCGCCCTCTTCTCCTATATATATCCAGAACAGTACAGTCTAGAATATTACAGTATATTTCAGATCATACAAGAACATGTAGCAAAAATATATGCGAGTTGGCAACACTTCCTGCCTGGCCTGGCTGCCCTGTGGGCGGACGGCTGCCTGCCTTGCTCCCCGCCCCTTTGCTCGTTCCTCAGGGAGCCTTCTAGGGGCCTATGGTCGCACAACAATATATATATATATATATATATATATATATATATATATATATATATATATATATATATATAAATATATATATATATATATATATATATATATATACACACACACACACATATATATATATATATATATATATATATATAGATATATATATATATATATATATATATATATATATATATATATATATATATATATATATATATATATATATATATATAAACACACACACACACATCTATATATATATATATATATATATATATATATATATATATATATATATATAAATATATATATATATATATATATATATATATATATATATATATATATATATATATATATATATATTAATAGAAAATATCAAAACCTTGCTTTCAAAGAAATATAGACTTATTGCGTCCACCCCCAAAGACATTAGAGTTTCCTCAGACACATCCTCCTAGTCTCCGAAAACTCTCCTACTGTATACCTGAAACGTATTAGAGGTAGATGGATAGAGACAGAGAGATAGCGAAAATGAGAACATAAGAACATAAGGAGTCTGTAAGGCCGATGGCCTTATTCAAGGCAGCTCCTGTTAACCTAACCACACACAACCTCACCATCCATGAACATAATTATCTGGCCTTTGCTTGCAGGTATGCTGCCCACACCCTTCCCTGTGAACCCTTGGTGTTTAATGTGCCATGTAACTGTTATCCTCACGCTTTTCTCGCCTCCACCACCGTGTTCCTGACGAGCCGCTTAGTGGAACCTTTGTGCTGACCACCGCCTGCTGGGGGCCTTGCGTGCTGACCTCCCGCCACTGGGAGCCGGTCTTGAAGGCGAGCGTGTGGCGGGCATGGTCCAGCACGGCTCTGTACTTGCACAGGAGGGAGACGCCCATGACGAAGTCATAGTCGTTGGAGGCCACCTCCTCCAGCGGCGCGGCGTTCACGCGGCAGCCGTCGCCCAAGTCCAGCACGACGCGCTTGGGCAGCCTGCGGCCTTTCCTGCTGGCGAGGAGTAGCTTGCGGCGCCTTTCTGACACGTGGAAGCCTTGGGCGCCGGTGTCCAGCAGCACCGTCATGGGCCTAGCCCACGCCGCGCCGCCCTCCCGCCGCACCCAGAGGACGTCAGGCTCCACGGAGCGCTCCGTTTTCCTCGGACTCCGCCGCAGCTGCTGCGGGCGGCAGACGAAGAGGTCGCTGCCGTCAGGCCGAAACACCTGCACCATGCGGCCGCGCCGCAGGTGGTGGGCGTCCAGCACGACCTCGTCTGCGTCGTACATGTCCTCCAGCCACGCCGGGAACACAGTTGCGGGGACGACCATCTCCACGCCGCCCCCCAGACTGATGGGGACGGCCTTCAGCTCTATGACGTCCAGCACCCGCGAGCCGATCCAGAGAAGGATCTCCTGCTTGGCGGTGGGCTCCGTGCCGGTGATCAGCCCCAGCCTCTTGGCCATGGTGTGGAAGAGGAAGGTGATCTGGGCCCCGGAGTCCAGCTGGACGAGGCACGCGTGGCCGTTCACCGAGCCCAGCACACGGTTGTGGTCATCCACGTGAAGACACGGGTGGCTGCCGAGCCGCCGCCTCTTCCTGGCGGGAACCGACGGCGGCTCCAGCACCAGCCTCACCGCCTCGCCCTTGCCGGGGCTGCGCGGCCGCTTGTTCGAAACCCGATGCACTGGCGGGGGAGTCATCTCAGTGTGTTGTGAAGAAGAGTGAATATGTAAAAAGAAAAAGATGATGTTGATGAAGAAGAACAGGAGGAAAGAGAAGGAGAAGGAGGAGGAGGAGGAAACGATGAAGAAGAGAGGATAAGTAGAAGAAAAAGATGATGTTGATGAAAGAGAGCAAGAAGAAAGAGAAAAAGAAGAAGAAAAAGGAGGAGGAGGAGGAGGAGGAGGAGGAGGAGGAAAAGATGAAGAATAAGAAAGAAAAAGTAAAAGATGATTATGAAAAAAAACTGAAAATGATCAAAAACAAAAATGATCACGTGACATGAACTACAGAACCTCTCGCCCCCCAACGTTCCTTTTATTTTTCTCTACCTTCCTCCTTTCCTCCCTTTCTCCTCCTTTTCCTCTCTAATCCTCACTCTTCTCTTTTTTTCCCATTATTCCTTCATATTTATATTTTCTTTTCCTTCCCTCCCCTTCGGTTTTTCTTCATACTGTCGAATCCATCCACCTTCTCTCTTTCCTTCCTTCCTTCCTTCCTTCCTTCTCTCCTTTCCTTACTTCCGTTTTCCCCTTTCTTCCCTTCATTCTTCTTTCTTCCCTTCCCTCCTCTCTCCATCCATTCTTCCCTTTTGTTATTCCTTTCTATTTTCCCTTCCTTTCCCTCCCTCCTGTCTTTCCCTCTCTCCCTCTCTATTTCACATTACTCGTTTTGTTTCATTATTCCCTTCCTTTCCTTTTTTTTCCCTTTCTTCACATCTCCCATTCCATCACATCGCCTTCCTTCCCTTTCCTTTTTTTTCCCTTTCTTCACATCTCCCATTCCATCACATCGCCTTCCTTCCCTCTCCCTCTCCTTCCCTCCCCCCTCACTCGCTAATCCTCCCCCTTCCCTCTCCGCCTCCCCAACAGGACCCCAAGTTGACCCTCCGTAGCGGGGCTCAACGGAGATGGTTGAGCCGAAGTGGACGTGGCTTTCGCTAACCTCATCGCCCAGAAGCCAGAGATCGCGAAGGTAAGGGGAGGAGGAGCGTGTGTGTGTGTGTGTGTGTGTGTGTGTGTGTGTGTCCAGTTTGGCTCCGGGGATACAGAAACGCTGCCGTCTCAACGTATTCCGACCGCAAAACTCCGTAAGTTGGCCTCTCACCACACTGTCGCCAACTAAGTTGACTCTAGTAGTCAGTTTGCCCATGCCAGGAAATAGCGTCTGGTTCGTACAAGTGACAGCTGGGAGAATGGTCTTGTGGTTTCTTTTGGCAGGGCGCGAGGTACAAAAGGGAGCGCGGGCGAAGGTGGGTTTGGAAGTGGTGGTGGTGACAGTAGTGGGTGGTTGGGGAAGGGTGGAGGGTGAGGTGTGGATGGAGGGAGATGTGGTATCAGAAGTGGAGGAGGAGGAGGAGGTTGAGTTCGTGTTGGAGGTGGAAGTGGAGGATGGAGTGGTGATGAGGATAGGGGAGGAGTCAAGGGTGTTGGAGGGAGAGGAAGGGAGAGCGGGAGAAAGGGGAGTGGTATTGTGGATGGAGTAGAAGGAATGGCAAGGGTGGCGGCGGGTTCAGGCGTGGCAGAGGAGATCGTGTTGGAGGTGTAAGGGGAAGATGGAGTGGTGATGAGGATAGGGGAGGAGTTAAGGGTGTTGGAGGGAGAAGAGGGAGTGGGAGTGGATGAGGTAGCAAGGGAGGTGGATGGGGTAGAAGGAATGGTAGGGGTGGCGGCGGGTTCAGGCGTGGCAGAGGAGTGGGGTGGTTCAGGCGAGGCAGAGGAGATCGTGTTGGAGGTGGAAGGGGAAGATGGAGTGGTGATGAGGATAGGGGAGGAGTCAAGGGTGGTGAAGAGAAGAGTGGGAGTGGATGAGGTAGCAAGGGAGGTGGATGGGGCGGAAGGATTAGTAAGGATGGAGGCGGGTTCAGGCGGGGAAGGGAAGAAGGAAAGAGAGGAAGGAAGGGAAGAAGGAAAAAGTGGAAGGGAAAGGAACGGAAGGGAAGGGAAGAAAAGGAAGATAAATTATAGGTAAAAGAAGGGAAAAGAAAGGAAGGAAGGAAGAGAAGGAAGGGAAGGGAAGAAAAGGAAAAGAAATAGAAATTATAAGTAAAAGAAGGGAAAAGAAAGGAAGGAAGGAAGGGAAGGGAAGGGAAGGGAAGATAACTGAAGAGAAGAGAGAGGGAAAGGGCGGGAAAAAAGTGGAAGAGAAAGGGAAGGAAAGGGAAGAAAAGAGAAAAAAGTGGAAACACTTTAAACACTTTATTATGCTTACAAAAAAATTGGTTTTATAATGAGCAGAAATGAATTTAATAATTTGTAAGCAGGGAAGGGAAGGGAAGGGAAGGGAAGAGAGAGAAAGGAAAGGACGATAAAAAAAGTGGAACGGAAGGGAAGGGAAGGGAAGGAAAGGAAAGGAAAGGAAAGGAAAGGAAAGGAAAGGAAAGGGAAAGGGAAAGGACGAGAAAGAAAGTGGAAGGGAAGGGAATAACATGTGTCCCCCGTCATTTGTTTCCCCAGTCTTTGGAGTTTGTTTAGGCTAAGATTAATTGCAATGATGAAGAGGAAAAGAACCCGACTCTCTCGTGGCCTTCGGAAATAGTTGTTGTGAGCCGAAAGCGTCTAAGAACACGCGCCGTACACCCATCACACCTACACCCACACTTGACAAGCAGGGCCGGATTTAGGGCAGGGCCCATAGGGCCGCGGCCCAGCTAGGGCCCCGCGCATTCAGGGGCCCCGTGCCAGCTCCATTACATTAATATAAGCACTTTTCTATTTAATTTAGTCTTTAGACTTTAGTCTCGTAAAACATTTGAGCTTATTAGCAAGTACGACTCTTCTTCTCGCGGCACATTTACAGAAACATGCCAACCTGGGAAGTGGTAATGTAAACTAGCTCTCCTCAACACTATGTAACGAGCTGATCGATGCGTTGAGGGAAAATGTTGTGTCTACCATGCATCTCATGTGTGGGGGGGCTCCACTCACACAGCTCTTCTGGACAGAGTGGAGGCTAAGGTTCTTCGTCTCATCAGCTCTCCTCCTCATACTGATAGTCTTCTACCTCTTAAATTCCGCCGCAATGTTGCCTCTCTTTCTATCTTCTATCGATATTTCCACGCTGACTGCTCTTCTGAACTTGCTAACTGCATGCCTCCCCCCCTCCCGCGGCCCCGCTGCACTCGACTTTCTACTCATGCTCATCCCTATACTGTCCAAACCCCTTATGCAAGAGTTAACCATCATCTTCACTCTTTCATCCCTCACGCTGGTAAACTCTGGAACAATCTTCCTTCATCTGTATTTCCTCCTGCCTACGACTTGAAGTCTTTCAAGAGGAGGGTATCAGGACACCTCTCCTCCTGTATTTGATCTTCCTTTCGGCCACCTCTTTTGTTTCTGTTTTAGGAGCAGCGAGTAGCGGGCTTTTTTTTATTATTGTTTTCTTTTTTTGTGTGCCCTTGAGCTGCCTCCTTTGTTGTAAAAAAAAAAAAAAAAAAGCAGAAGTTAAAAAATGCCAAATATTGCTCCATATCTGTGGCTTCCCCTCCAGACGTGTCTCACATGGACCAGCAACGCCTAACCATTCGGTACATGTTGCCAGAGGGGCCAGCAGAGCGTTTTTTGACGTTTGTACCGTTACTGAATTATACAAGAAAGGAAATTGAAGAAGTAGTAGTGATTTTTTTGCAGAAACCCAATATTCCCATCTGTGAGTGTCGCGGCATGATAACGCGAGCAACATGTCTGCAAAATATAATGGCACCCAGGCGCACATAAAACGTCATTGTGGATTTATTTCAAGGAGCGTAAGCAACAGAAGCGCGGAAGTTTCCCTCAAACTATATTTAGCATTAGTTAGACCTCATCTTGACTATGCGGTTCAGTTCTGGTCACCTTACTATAGAATGGATATCAAAATGTTAGAATCGGTGCAGAGGAGGATGACTAAGATGATTCAGGGGTTGAGAAACTTGCCATACGAGGAAAGACTCAAACACTTAAACTTGCATTCTCTAGAAAGGCGAAGGGTGCGTGGAGACATGATCGAAGTTTATAAATTGATGAAGGGCTTTAATAAGGGAAATATTCATAAGGTTTTGCTGGTAAGAGAACCGGGTAGGACACGAATTAATGGGTTTAAACTGGATAAATTCAGATTTAACAGGGGCATAGGCAAAAATTGGTTTACAAACAGGGTGGTGGATGAGTGGAATAGGCTTAGCAGTCATGTGGTGAGTGACAAGGTAATAAATTCATGGACAGCGATACTAGGTGGGGTTAGATACACGGGAGCTTAGGGTCAAAGGAACTGCCTTGTATAGACCTACCGGCCTCTAGCAGATTCCAACGTTCTTATGTTCTTATGTCCATTGCTAGATTTTCTACTACAACTATGTTTTCCTCATAGCCATTGGCCTATGACCTCTACAACACCTGCACGGGCCGACCATCGTGTGTCTGGCAAGCACTTGATAACTGGTGAGCCTTGCAGCGCATCTCCATGTTTGCGCCAACGATTTGTTGACTTGACCAGACAAACATGCAGACGTTGAATCATAGCACCAAACATAGTAACTGCAACATTCAGCTTCACACATCGCAACAAGATTCAGCGAATGAGCCAGCCAAGGAACAAACTCTGCAAACTAAGAAGTGGCCTACACAGGGCAGCTCCAGAATCCACCCCACTTTTTTTTTTTTTGCAACAAAGGAGGCAGCTCAAGGGCACACAAAAAAAGAAAGCAATAATATAAAAAAGCCCGCTACTCGCTGCTCCTAAAAAAGAAACAAAAGAGGTGTCCAAAAGCAAGGTCAAATACGGGAGGAGAGATGTCCTGATACCCTCCTCTTCAAAGAGTTCAAGTCGTAGGCAGGGGGAAATACAGATGAAGGAAGATTGTTCCAGAGTTTACCAGCGTGAGGGATGAAAGAGTGAAGATGATGGTTAACTCTTGTATAAGGGGTTTGGACAGTATAGGGATGAGCATGAGTAGAAAGTCGAGTGCAGCGGGGCCGCGGGAAGGGGGGAGGCATGCAGTTAGCAAGTTCAGAAGAGCGGTCAGCGTGGAAATATCGATAGAAGATAGAAAGAGAGCAACATTGCGGCGGCATTTAAGAGGTAGAAGACTATCAGTATGAGGAGGAGAGCTGATGAGACGAAGAGCCTTAGCCTCCACTCTGTCCAGAAGAGCTGTGTGAGTGGAGCCCCCCCACACATGAGATGCATATTCCATACGAGGGCGGACAAGGCCCCTGTATATGGACAGCAACTGTGCAGGGGAGAAGAACTAGCGGAGACGGTACAGAACGCCCAGCCTCGAGGAAGCTGATTTAGTAAGAGAAGAGATATGAAGTTTCCAGTTGAGATTTTGAGTTAAGGATAGACCGAGGATGTTTAGTGTTGAGGAAGGTGATAGCTGGGTGTTGTCAAAGAATAGGGGATAGTTGTTTGGAAGATTGTGTCGAGTGGATAGGTGGAGAAACTGTGTTTTTGAGGCGTTGAAGGACACGAGGTTCCTCTTGCCCCAATCGGAAATAATAGTAAGGTCTGAGGCTAAGCGTTCTGTAGCCTCCAGCCTTGAGTCGTTAAGTTCCTGTAGGGTGGGTCTTCTATTAAAAGAAGTTGAGTAATACAGAGTGGAATCATCGGCGTAGAAATGGATAGGACAGTTCGTTTTGGAAAGAAGATCATCAATGAACAACAGAAAGAGAGTGGGAGATAGGACAGAACCCTGTGGGACACCACTGTTAATAGATTCAAGGGAAGAACAGTGACCGTCTATCACAGCAGAAATAGAACGGTCAGAAAGGAAACTGGAGATAATGGTACAGAGAGAAGGATAGAAACAGTAGGAGGCTAGTTTGGAAAGCAAAGATTTGTGCCAGACCTTATCAAAAGCTTTTGATATGTCCATCGCAATAGCAAAGGTTTCACCGAAACGGCTAAGAGAGGATGACCAAGAGTCATTTAAGAAGGCTAGGAGATCACCAGTAGAACGCCCCTTGCGGAACCCATACTGGCGATCAGATAGAAGTTCAGAAGTGTCAAGGTGCTTTTGAATCTTCAGGTTAAGGATTGATTCAAAAGCTTTAGATAGACAAGAAAGTAAAGCTATAGGACGGTAGTTTGAGGGATTGGAGCGGTCACCCTTCTTAGGCACAGGCTGTATGAAGGCATACTTCCAGCAAGAAGGAAAGGTAGATGTTGACAGGCAGAGGCGAAAGGGTTTGACCAGGCAGGGTGACAGCACGGAGGCACAGTTTTTAATGACAATAAGAGGCACTCCATCAGGTCCATAAGCCTTGTGAGGATTGAGGCCAGAGAGTGCATAGAAAACATCATTTTGAAGAATCTTTATAATAGGCATAAAGGAGTCAGAGGGGGGATGAGTAGGAGGAATATGCCCAGAATCGTTCAGAGTGGAGTTTTTAGAAAAAGTTTGAGAGAAGAGTTCAGCCTTAGAGATAGATGAGACGGCAGTGTTGCCGTCGGGACTGAGGAGTGGAGGGAAAGATGAAGAAGTGAAGTTGGAGATGTTTTTGGCTAGATGCCAGAAGTCACGGGAAGAGCTAGAGAAAGCAAGGTTTTGGCATTTTCTATTAATGAAAGAGTTTTTGGTTAGTCGGAGAATAGATTTGGCACGATTTCGGGCAGAAATGTAAAGTTCATAATTAGCATTAGTTTGAAGGCTCTGGTACCTTTTGTGAGCTACCTCTCTATCATTGACAGCACGACAACAAGCGTGATTAAACCAAGGCATTTTAGCGTGAGGAATAGAGAAAGAACGAGGAATGTATGCCTCCATTCCAGAGACAATCACCTCTGTGATGCGCTGAGCACACACAGAGGGTGTAACGGGCTTGTCGGGGGGGCGTTTAAAGGGTGTTGATTAAGACTTCAGCTTCCTTAAGGCGAATTATATTCGTAGCCTTTATGTACAAGAAGCGACGGAGCGAGAGCGACTGTCGTTGTGTGTCAGTCGGACTCTCGTGAAGGAGTCGCGAGTTACAGGTTGGAAAATAATTGTTACAATTGGTCACGTATGTCAAGGTGACCTCCACGCACCATCGGAGTGCGAAGTATACAAAACTGAGACGGTAAACACTGACGGACGACATTCCTATAAGGTGGCGTGATCTATCTGTCGTGGGTTTTTTCCATTGACAATTGTATGCCTAATTCGTGGTGATATTAAATAATAATAATACATTGATATCCTACTATAACACTGCTCGGTCACCTACCAGTGATCGCGACCTCGCGATATATAAAAATCGAAATAGCAGTCGAGTTACCATGAACATACATAGCGGGAGTTTGTCAAGCAGACTGCCTATGATACAATTACATTAAAACACTGGCCATGTAAGAACAGATGTGGAGTCATAATATAAATAGTGAGAGGGAAACCACAACGTGTGTGACATGAAACATAAGAAACCTCTCAAAAGATAAATATAAGGACACATGTATAAGAAACTATCAACTGGCATAGTTACAGACAATGAAACGTTCATCTAGCTCCTAAAAAAAAAATACAGTAGTGAAACACAGTACAATGTTAAGTATAGGAGCAGCCAGGTTTCTGTCCCCTGACTTGTCTGAGAAAAGGAAAAACTACCTTGCCAGTGGCCTCCCGGCATCCAGTCGCCGTGTCTGCACAACCAAATAATCGTGCAGGACAGAGTTTCTCCTAATAAGGTAGCACATGACGACGAGACTGACGAACATCAGAAACATTGGTACAAAAAATCCAGGGTACAGGTAGGGGAGATGCAAATAATCAGGCAGCGTTTCCTCCAGGGTTTCCGCAAACTCTGTTTTGTTCGCGAAAGACAATGAATTAAGGGAATTAGTCACATACGAGATGATGCTGGAGAAATGAATGTCATCGAGAGACCGTAGAGGAAACACTCGATGGGAAATATTGGCCGTGAAAACCAGACGAATCCGGGACGGGTACGTTGTTATGTTAGTGGAGCGGATATAGCATGCTTCCGCTATGGCATAGTGACCAGTAACCCGTTGATAAGTGGTACCCTCCGGGCAGATGACCGATACATAGAATGACTGAGGGAAATAAAAATAATGCAGACCCTGAAAGTTCTTATGGAAAACAGGCTATTGCCGAGTTCCCTCAGCCAACGTCTGCGGACAAGGTACGGTCTTTCTTGGGTGTCGCAGGTTATTACAGGCCTTTCATTAAGGACTTCGCAGCACGCGCGAGTCCCCTAACCCATCTTTTAAAGAAAGACGTACCATTTCAGTGGCTCCCAGCTCAACAAACGAGTTTTGAGGATTTAAAGAAAGCGCTTACACAGGCTCCGGTCCTTGTCTTTCCGGATTTCAAGGACCCTTTCAGCTTTGTACCGACGCTTCGGCTAGTGGAGTAGGAGCCGCGCTGATGCAAACAGATAAGTCCGGCAAAAAGCATGTGATAGCGTTCGCCAGTCGAGTACTTACAGCTCCGGAAAAGAACTATTCTGTTACCCACCTAGAGGCTCTTGCCATTGTGTGGGCTCTGAAGCATTTTCGTGACATAGTGATGGGGTACAAAATTGTGGTGTATACGGACCACGCGGCCATAACTGATCTTTTCAAGGGAAAAAACCTACACGGTCGTCTGGCAAGATGGTTCTTAACGATCCAAGCATACAATCCGGAGATAAAATACATCACCGGGAAAACAAATGTGGTCGCAGATGCCTTATCTCGGAATATTCCGATAGGCGCGATTACCACCCCAGAGGTCATCCACAACTTCACTTCACCTGAGCTACACACTGCTCAGCGTGACCACCCTGTGTGGAAGAGGTTAATTTACGCCCTCGAGTCGGGAGACGAATCAAACCTTTAAACGTTTAAAGGGTGTTGATTAAGACTTCAGCTTCCTTAAGGCGAATTATATTCGTAGCCTTTATGTACAAGAAGCGACGGAGCGAGAGCGACTGTCGTTGTGTGTCAGTCGGACTCTCGTGAAGGAGTCGCGAGTTACAGGTTGGAAAATAATTGTTACAATTGGTCACGTATGTCAAGGTGACCTCCACGCACCATCGGAGTGCGAAGTATACAAAACTGAGACGGTAAACACTGACGGACGACATTCCTATAAGGTGGCGTGATCTATCTGTCGTGGGTTTTTTCCATTGACAATTGTATGCCTAATTCGTGGTGATATTAAATAATAATAATACATTGATATCCTACTATAACAAGGGGTCTCTATCCTGGAAGCAATGATCATTCCACGGGAAATCGGAAAAGTACATCCTCAGGTCGTCCCACCGAGCTGAAGCAAAATGCCAGAGGAATCGCCTCTTCGGTGGGTCCAGAGGGTGTACAGGAGCGATAGGACAGGATGCAGAAATAAGATTGTGATCGGAGGAGCCCAACGGAGATGACAGTTTGACAGAATAAGCAGAAGGGTTTGAGGTAAGGAAGAGGTCTAGAATGAAGGGCCGGTCTCCAAGACGGTCGGGAATACGTGTAGGGTGCTGGACCAACTGCTCTAGGTCATTGAGGATAGCAAAGTTGTAGGCTTGTTCACCAGGATGGTCAGTGAAAGAGGATGAAAGCCAAAGCTGGTGGTGAACATTGAAATCTCCTAGGATGGAGATTTCAGCGAAGGGAGAGTGGGTCAAGATGTGCTCCACTTTAGAATTCAAATAGTCAAAGAATTTTACATAGTTGGTAGAGTTAGGTGAGATATAAACAGCACAGATGTATTTAGTAATAGAATGAAACTGAAGTCTTAGCCAGATGGTAGAAAATTCAGAAGAGTCAAGGTTGTGAGCACGAGAGCAAATGATGTCGTTCCGCACGTAGGCTTAACATCCAGCTTTGGATTGAAATTTAGGATAGAGATAGTAGGAGGGAACAGAGTAGAGAATGCTGTCAGTAGCCTCAGAAACCTGTGTTTCGGTAAGGAAGAGAATGTGAGGTTTAGAGGAGAGATGATGTTCCACAGAATGAAAATTAGAACGATGACCGCGAATGTTGCAGAAATTGAGAAGAAAGAGGTTCGAGGAGTTATCAAGACACCTCTCGGGTCGGCAGCCAGAAGGGGAGTCCTCCCTGGGGGAATTTGTGGTCCCCCCCCCCCAGGCGAGGACTCCGAGGCTTGATGTAGGTGCGGCATTTTGAAATTTGAATTTTGGGAAAAGGTGTATTCGTTGTGTGAATGTAGTGTGGTGTGGATAAAGAGAGGATCTGTCTTTAGAGAGCATGCTGAACTACTCTCTGGTGTTGGTGAGACAATAGGGAAACGGTTAGTGAGGACATGGGAAGGGTCTTTGGAGGGCTTCATCTCCCTTCTCACCTCCCATATATACCTCACCGGGAGTGGCTTGCGCCCGTTCGGTAGGTGTCTTCCTACCTACTCCAGCCAACAACTACTCACGATGGGTGAGGTGTAGTTTCAGGGGTTACAGGTAGAGGCTTGATCCTCGTTTTACCGGCGGCACTATGCACGCACCAGTACCCTGTCACCTTCCCAGCAAACATCGAAAGTCCGGGCCGATACCGGCAAATAACGGAACTATGGCATAAAGGATTTTGTTTATCGGGCCAATATAAGGCCAATATAAATATTCTGCAATCGGGCCATGAGAGGCAAATGTACATCGGGCCAGTACTAAGTAGCCTACATTACGTCTTTTTGTTGTAGTTCGAGGATTTTGTTTATCGGGCCAATATAAGGCCGATATAAATATTCTGCAATCGGGCCATAGATAAATATATATATATATATGTACATATATATTATGTCTATATATATATATATATATATATATATATATATATATATATATATATATATATATATATATATATATATATATATATATATATATATATATATATATATATATATATATATATATATATATATATATATATATATATATATATATATATATATATATATATATATATATATATATATATATATATATATATATATATATATATATATATAAATGGATGAAGGGCTTTAATAAGTGGGATATTCATAAGGACTTGTTGGTAAGAGAACCGGGTAGGACAGCAGGATAGAACTCGCAGTAATGGATTTAAATTAGAAAAGTATAGATTTAGGAGAGATTTAGGCAAGCATTGGTGTAGTAATAGGGTGGTGGGGGAATGGAATAGACTCAGCAATCACATAGTTAGTGCAGGGACGATAGCTTGTTTTAAGAGTAGACTGGATGGCTACATGGACGAGGACAACAGGTGGCAGTGAGGTGTGGGTGCAGTAATAACCCGGCAAACATTAGATGTACGGACCAATGTTGGCCAGTATCGGCATTTCGATTTTTACTATATCGGACCGACTACGTAAAATCTGGCAGCCGGTACAGGCCCGATCTAGGTCCGTTATCAGTTTGCACCGCGGTCAGTATCGGCCCAATGATGGTCCAACGACGGGCCGAGGCCGGCAGCCATAATCATGACGTTATTCCCGGCGCTGCCGATATCGGACCACTGCCGTGCCAGAATATAAAAAAAATTTTTCCCTCGTTTTTCGATATTGGACCAATACCGAATCTTATTTGCTTGCCCGCATTGCCTCTGTATATCTGCAGTAATATATATATATATATATATATATATATATATATATATATATATATATATATAATATATATATATATATATATATATATATATATATATATATATATATATATATATATATATATATATATATATATATATATATATATATATATATATATATATATATATATATATATATATATATATATATATATATATATATATATATATATATATATATATATATATATATATATATATATACACACACACACACACACACACACACACACACACACACACACACACACACACACACACACACACACACACACACACGTTTAAAGAGAAACTGGATGAATATAGATATGGAGACAGGACTTATAAGCTTTGTTCGAACCCTGTACAATACCACTAGGTAAATACACCAAAGTTTGAAAGCAACATATTTAAACTTGAGTTTTATTAGAAATACTTACAAAATATAGCAAAATCAGTTACAGCCTCTTCACAGCCTCTTAACTTTCAATATAAGAAAAAAGCAATACATGTTATGCAGCCTCTGAAAACTTGCTTATAGTAATGCATATACTTTGTGGTGAAATAGGTAATACTTTCCTTTACAAAATAAAGACTAGAAACTCTGTAATCATGAAATTATAGGAACATAAAAAAATGCATATACTTTGTGGTGAAGTAATACCTTTCATTAAAAAATAAACATTGAAACTCTTTGTACACATGAAATAATAGGAATGTTTTACTAAAATTAATGCATATATGTATACTGTGGTGAAATAATAATTTCCATTAAAAAATAAACACTAGACACTCACTGTAAACATTAAATTATAGTAACATCTTAATAAAAAGCTAATGCATATACTTTGTGCTAAAATAATCTCTTTCCTTCAAAAATAAATACAAACAACTTTGTATACATGAAATAATAGCGACATTTTAATACAGACCTGAGATAAGTACATAAGAACATAAGAACATAAGAACGCAGGAGTCTGCAAGAGGCCGGTAGGCCTGTACGAGGCAGCTCCTTTGACCCTAAGCTCCCGTGTAGCTAACCCCACCTAACATCGCTGTCCATGAATTTATCTAGTCTATTTTTGAATGTGACAATTGTATTGGCACTCACCACATGACTGCTAAGCCTATTCCACTCATCCACCACCCTGTTAGTAAACCAATTTTTGCCTATGTCCCTGTTAAATCTGAATTTATCCAGTTTAAACCCGTTACTTCGTGTCCTACCCGGTTCTCTTACCAACAAAACCTTATGAATGTCTCCCTTATTAAAGCCCTTCATCCATTTATAAACCTCGATCATGTCTCCACGCACCCTTCGCCTTTCTAGAGAATGCAAGTTTAACTGTTTGAGTCTTTCCTCGTATGGCAAGTTTCTCAACCCCTGAATATAAGAATATAAAAGAAAATAAATTACACACACACACACACACCCCTTGGACAAAGTGCCGCATAGGAGGTTGCTGTGGTCTGAGGGGTGGTTTGCTGAGATGGATGGAAAATATCTTGATTAATAGAGAGATGAGAACAGTGGTAAAAGATTGGGAGTCATCGTGGAGGAAGGTCGAAAGTGGAGTGCCCCAGGGATCAGTACTGGCACCAATCATGTTTGCAATCTATATAAATAATATGACAGTGTGTGAATAGCTACATGAGCCTTTTTTGCAGTTGTTGCCAAGTTGTTAAAAAAAAGCTGAGTGAGGAAGATTGTGGAGTGATGCAGGAGGATCTGAACAAGATATTGGAGTGGAGTTACAGATGGGAAATAGAGTTTAATCTATAAAAATGTAAAGTAATGGAGTTTGGAAAGAGTGTGAGGAGAGTAAAAGGAAATTATGTGTTGAATGGTGAGAGGTTGAGTAGATCAGAAAAGGTAAAAGATCTGGGTGTTACAG
Source organism: Eriocheir sinensis (assembly GCF_024679095.1). Taxonomy (NCBI): domain Eukaryota; kingdom Metazoa; phylum Arthropoda; class Malacostraca; order Decapoda; family Varunidae; genus Eriocheir; species Eriocheir sinensis. The sequence continues at coordinate 397,064 of NW_026111294.1, read as the reverse complement.
TGACTGGAAATTTTACCCCGAAGAGACATATTAGCAAAATTACAGGGGAAACATATAACTTGTTGAGAAGAATAAGGCTGGCTTTTGCATATATGGTTGAAGAGATGATCAGAAAGATGATTATATCACTGATTAGACCTAGACTGGAGTATGCAGCTGTAGTGTGGTCGCCCTACAAGAAAAAGGATATAAGGAAGTTGGAGAGTTCATAGAGTGGCAACAAAGATTGTGCCAAGTATCAGGGACTTGTCATATGATGAAAGATTGGCAAAGTTGCATCTACCAACGTTGGAAAAAGGAGAGAAAGGGGGGACCTGATAACTTGATGGTATGGGTTACATGAGATACTAGATGACATGGAAGGAGAGTGAAAATGAGTGATTGTAGAAGATATGTCAAAAAAGTAGTTTCCTATTTAGAAAAACTGATGTATGAAACAGTTTGGATGAGGAGATAGTACATGAAAGAAGTATACAAGGATTCAAGGCTAGGTTGGACACACACACACATCTGTCGATGCTACCTAAATGTATTATCTAGGTAGCATTGACAGATGGTCCATTGCACTGGTCCACTGGTTCATTGCAACTGCCTGGTTGCAGCAGTTGAGTCTCACAGTGGAGCCTGGCCAGACACCCTGCCAATCAGCTTAGGGACTGCTGATACTGAAATTAAAGTTATAAAAACAGAGTTATCAGGTTCTGGTTCAGATTTGGAAGAGTCACCGGTACCACCGAAAATACTAGCATATTTCTCATATCTTTATCTTCCTCTGAATTGTCAACAGTACGCAGAAGTGGCACCTTCTATACTTTCCGCCTCCTGAGAGGTGTTAGTGTCACTACTAGCAATCATAGTACTACTAGTGCTAGCTATCGAGGTGCTGGGCCTTACATCACAATGGAGATAGGTAAATCATAATAATAGCGGCTCCTAGCGGGAGTGCATTTAGGGCACGGTGTGGTGATAATTGCAACATTTCTAGAATGTACGACGGGGTTTTGACAAGCGGACAGGCGTGTTTATGTCACAAGGGGTGTATTTTTCCATACTGGCCTCACGATTTCTTCTAAGTCGATGGGCGACGAGACTGTGAGCTCCAGGGTGAAGAAAGGGAAGAGCCCGCGCGGAAAAATACACACCTTGTGACATAAACACGCCTGTCTGCTTGTCAAAACCCCGTCGTGCGTGCTAGAAATGTTGTAATTACCACCACACCGTGCCCTAAAAGCGCACCCGCTAGGAGCCGCTATTCTTAAGATTTACCAGTAGTTATACAATTTTATATATACTTTCCATTGCAAACCCACGTTATCTAAGATTAAAAATACTATACCAGCCTTGTAGGCAGGTGGCCTGGTGAGTTCTGATTGTGTTTCTTGTTGGGTGTGTTTTTTGTTTTTGTTTTATCAAATAACTGATCTTAGTGGTATTGCTGGGGCTGGGAGGGCGAAGGGGGTTGTGCAGTTAGAAAATGTGATTTATGACAGGAAAGAATTTAAAAATGTTAAAAGCACATCAAAATTCACCCAAAAAAAATACTTATGTTCATATATTACAGTAAATGTAAAGTAAAAATTTACCTATAATCTATTTACTTTAGGTCCACATCCACATCATGTATAGTGACAAAACTTAAGTTGTAGTACATGAAATCAGCTTTGCAGTGCTGTATGTTAATTACGTAACCTTTATATAGACCGGGAGCCAGGGGGGTGGTCAACCTAGCTGGAAAGGTAACAAATTCTAACCCACATAGCAATGGTCCTTGTGTCTGCCCATGCATGAAAATTAAACTATGCCAGGCCTGCAGTGGTGGACAAGGTCACCTTTCCTCGTGCTTGGAAGAGCCTCCAGATCTTGTTGTTGGATGTTAAGATTTGGCTCCATATCCTTGATGTACAACGCTTCTAAGATGGGCAGGCGTCTGTGGTCGTTGCATGTTGTAATTATTTCAGTATTTTCTTCTAGAGTTTTTCTTGTAAGTTTTGTCTTATGTACTTGCTCAGTGTGGGTCTTGGGCGCTCTGATGCAAGGTGATCGCTGCGTCGTCTGCTGAATCTCAGTGTCGTCATGCCGATATAGGTTGATTGAAAAGCTGCACAGTTCCCTTGGGTGATAGTGAACCATCGAGTTAGCCCGAAGATATATATATATATATATATATATATATATATATATATATATATATATATATATATATATATATATATATATATATATATATATATATATATATATATATATATATATATATATATATATATATATATATATATATATATATATATATATATATATATATATATATATATATATATATATATATATATATATATATATATATATATATATATATATATATATATATATATATATATATATATATATATATATATATATATATATATATATATATATATATATATATATATATATATATATATATATATATATATATATATATATATATATATATATATATATATATATATATATATATATATATATATATATATATATATATATATATATATATATATATATATATATATATATATATATATATATATATATATATATATATATATATATATATATATATATATATATATATATATATATATATATATATATATATATATATATATATATATATATATATATATATATATATATATATATATATATATTTATATGCTTGCTTATTTTCTCCCCTTATCTATTCCTTCTCTTTCGTCCCTTCCTTTTCTCTCCTTTTTTTATTTCTCTTCATCCGTCTCTTCTCCCTTCTCTTTCCTTCGTCTCTTCACCCTCCTGTCCCTATTTTCTCTCCTCTTTCGTCTTCTTCCTCTTCTCCCTAATCATCCCGTCACCCGTCTCCCCTCTCCTTACCGCCCCTTCATCCATCTCCTGTCTGCTCCTGTCCAGCCCTTCATCCTTTCTCATCTATCTCTCCCCGCCCTTCCGTCCCGCCCCGCCCCGCACCCCCCCGCCCCTCCCTCCCCTCCCCTCCCTTCACTCTTCTCCCCTCTCCTTACCTCCCCTTCATCCATCTCCTGTCTGCTCCTGTCCAGCCCTTCATCCTTTCTCATCCATCTCTCCCCGCCCTTCCTTCCCTCCCCTCCCTTCACCCCCCCCTCCCTTCCCCTCCCCTCCCCTCCCTTCACCCTTCTCCCCTCTCCTTACCTCCCCTTCATCCATCTCCTGTCTGCTCCTGTCCAGCCCTTCATCCTTTCTCATCCATCTCTCCCCGCCCTTCCTTCCCTCCCCTCCCTTCATCTCCCCCCTTCCCTTCCCCTCCCCTACCCTCCCGTCACCCGTCTCCCCGCCAGGTACACAGCCATTACCTGAAGTGCATTACAGGTGGCAGGGCCGGGGCGATACACAACTCCCCTCACCTGCACTCCATCACTTCCCATCTCCTTCCCATAACTTTCTCTCACCCGCTCGTCTTCCCCATCACTTCCCATCAGCCGCTCCTCTTCCCCATCCCATCCCATCACCCTTTCTTCTTCTCTTCACCCACTCTCTTCCCATCACTTCCCCTGACCTTCTCTCCTGCCCATCATTTCCTATCACCCTTACTTCTTCCCATCACTCCCTCTCACCTGCTCTCTTTCCCGACACTTCCCATCAGTCTCTCCTTCCCATCACTTCCCATCACCCGCTCGTCTTCCCCATCACTTCCCATTACTCTCTCCTTCCCATCACTTCCCATCACCCGCTCGTCATCCCCATCACTTCCCATCACCCGCTCGTCTTCCCAATCACTTCCCATCAAGCGCTCCTCTTCCCCATCCCATCCCATCACCCTTTTTTCTTCTCCTCACCTCCTCACCTGCTCCTCCCCATCACCTCCCTTCACCCTCTCCTCTTCCCCTCACCCTCTTCCCGTCCCCTCACTCCCCCTCATCTCCATCACTTTCCCTCACGTCCTCCTATCATATCCCCTCACCATCTCTTTCCATCACCTCAGAAAATTTGTTTTTATGATGAGTTTATCGTTATTCCTTAAGTTTTGTCTCATTGTTTGCCTTTTCCTCTAATCTCGTCGAATTTCTTCTATTTATGGCTGGAGTAGGTACGAAGACACCTACCGAACGGGCGCAAGCCACTCCCGGTGAGGTATATATGGGAGGTGAGAAGGGAGCTGAAGCCCTCCAAAGATCCTTCCCATGTCCTCACTAACCGTTTCCCTATTATTGTCTCACCAACACCGGAGAGTAGTTCAGCATGCTCTCTAAAGACAGATCCTCTCTCTATCCACACCACACTACATTCACACAAAACACACCTTTTCCCAAAATTCAAATTTCAAAATGGCACACCTACGTCATACCTCGGAGTCCCCGCTTTGGGGGGGGCCACAAACTCCCCCAGGGAGGACTCCCCTTCTGGCTGCCGACCCGAGAGGTGTCTTGATAACTCCTCGAATCTCTTTCTTCTCAATTTCTGCAACATTCGCGGTCTTCGTTTTAATTTTCATTCTGTGGAACACCATCTCTCTTCCTCTAAACCTCACCTTCTCTTCCTCACCGAAACACAGGTTTCTGAGGCTACTGACAGACATCTCTACTCTGTTCCCTCCTACTATCTCTGTCCTAAATTTCAATCCAAAGCTGAATGTTGCGTCTACGTGAGCAACGACATCATTTGCTCTCATGCCCACGACCTTGATTCTTCAGAATTTTCCACTATCTGGCTAAGACTTCATTTTCATTCTATTACTAAATACATCTATGCTGTTTATCTCTCACCTAACTCTACTAACTATGTAAAATTCTTTGACTATTTGAACTCTAAAGTGGAGCACATCTTGACCCACTCTCCCTTCGCTGAAATCTCCATCCTAGGAGATTTCAATGTTCACCACCAGCTTTGGCTTTCATCCTCTTTCACTGACCATCCTGGTGAACAAGCCTACAACTTTGCTATCCTCAACGACCTAGAGCAGTTGGTCCAGCACCCTACTCGTATTCCCGATCGTCTTGGAGACAGGCCCAACATTCTAGACCTCTTCCTTACCTCAAACCCTTCTGCTTACTCTGTCAAACTGTTCTCTCCGTTGGGCTCCTCTGATCACAATCTTATTTCTGCATCCTGTCCTATCACTCCTGTACACCCTCTGGACCCACCGAAGAGGCGATGCTTCTGGCATTTTGCTTCAGCTCGGTGGGACGACCTGAGGATATACTTTTCCGATTTCCCGTGGAATGATTATTGCTTCCAGGATAGAGACCCCTCTGTGTGTTTTCAGCGCATCACAGAGGTGATTGTCTCTGGAATGGAGGCATACATTCCACGTTTCTCTACTCCTCACGCTAAAAAGCCTTGGTTAATCACGCTTGTTCTCGTGCTGTCAATGATAGAGAGGCAGCTCACAAAAGGTACCAGAGTCTTCAAACTAATGGTAATTATGAACTTTACATTTCTGCCCGGAATCGTGCCAAATCTATTCTCCGACTAACCAAACACTCTTCCATTAATAGAAAATGTCAAAACCTTGCTTTCTCTAACTCTTCCCGTGACTTCTGGCATCTAGCCAAAAACATCTCCTCCAACTTCACTTCTTCCTCTTTCCCTCCACTCCTCAGTCCTGACGGCAACACTGCCGTCTCATCTATCTCTAAGGCTGAACTCTTCTCTCAAACTTTTCCTAAAAACTCCACTGTGGACGATTCTGGGCATATTCCTCCTACTCATCCCCCCTCTGACTTTTTTATGCCTGTTATAAAGATTCTTCCAAATTATGTTTTCTATGCCCTCTCTGGCCTCAATCCTCAGAAAGCTTATGGACCTGATGGAGTGCCTCCTATTGTCCTTAAAAACTGTGCCTCCGTGCTGACACCCTGCCTAGTCAAACTCTTTCACCTCTGCCTGTCAACATCTACCTTTCCTTCCTGCTGGAAGTATGCCTTCATACAGCCTGTGCCTAAGAAGGGTGACCGTTTCAATCCCTCAAACTACCGTCCCATAGCTTTACTTTCTTGTCTATCTAAAGCTTTTGAATCAAGCCTTAACCGGAAGATTCAAAAACACCTTTCCAATTCTGACCTTCTATCTGATCGCCAGTATGGGTTCCGCGAGGGGCGTTCTACTGGTGATCTCCTAGCCTTCCTAGCTGACTCTTGGTCATACTCTCTTAGCCGTTTCGGTGAAACCTTTGCTATTGCGCTGGACATATCAAAAGCTTTTGATAGGATCTGGCACAAATCTTTGCTTTCCAAACTACCCTCCTACGGTATATATCCTTCTCTCTTTACCTTTATCTCCAGTTTCCTTTCAGACCGTTCTATTTCTGCCGTGGTAGACGGTCACAGTTCTTCCCCTAAACCTTTTAATAGTAGTGTCCCACAGGGTTCTGTCCTATCTCACACTCTCTTTCTGTTGTTCACTGATGATCTTCTTACCAAAACGAACTGTCCTATCCATTCCTACGCCGATGATTCCACTCTGCATTACTCAACTTCTTTTAATAGAGGACCCACCCTACAGGAACTTGACGATTCAAGGCTGGAGGCAACAGAACGCTTAGCCTCAGAACTTACTATTATTTCCGATTGGGGCAAGAGGAACCTGGTGTCCTTCAACCCCTCAAAAACACAGTTTCTCCACCTATCCACTCGACACAATCTTCCAAACAACTATCCCCTATTCTTTGACAACACTCAGCTATCACCTTCCTCAACACTAAACATCCTCGGTCTAGCCTTAACTCAAAATCTCAACTGGAAACTTCATATCTCATCTCTTGCTAAATCAGCTTCCTCGAGGCTGGGCGTTCTGTACCGTCTCCGCCAGTTCTTCTCCCCCGCACAGTTGCTGTCCATTTACAGGGGCCTTGTCCGCCCTCGTATGGAGTATGCATCTCATGTGTGGGGGGAGGTCCACTCACACAGCTCTCCTTGACAGAGTAGAGTCAAAGGCTCTTCGTCTCATCAGCTCTCCTCCTCATACTGATAGTCTTCTACCTCTCAAATTCCGCTGGCTTGTTGCCTCTCTTTCTATCTTCTATCGATATTTTCATGCTGACTGCTCTTCTGAACTTGCTAACTGCATGCCTCCCCTCCTTCCGCGGCCCCGCTGCACACGACTTTCTACTCATGCTCATCCCTATACTGTCCAAACCCTGTGAGGGACAGGGCCCAGGCGTAGTTAGGTGGAGGGGACGCCAGATCAAGTCCCTCGCTAGGCCCGGTATCCCTCAGCTTCCCTGGGTGCGTGGCGAGATAAACACTAGAGTGGCTTTTACATTTAATTGCCTCCTCAACACCCACACACACGGGAGAAGTATAGTATTCCCGGGGTAGCGTCGCCCAGCGTCAACAGAGTCCCGGTTGGAGAGAGCCAGGGGCCACTGGCAGGGTGGTGACGCGGCGGCGAGACGGTGTCGGGACGTCGGAGTTGGAAGGGCCCAGGGGCCACAAGTAGGATGGAGATAAGGCAGCGAGATGAAGCCACAACGTCCGATGAGGAGGAGAGCAATAACGGGGGCAGCAGACTGGCAGGGCTCGTGTCAGCCACAACCCCGCTCGGCGGTGAGCAGAATGGGAGGCCGGTAAAGGTGTTAACTCGGCTGAGTCCCAGGGTAGTCTGAGAGATACCGGGCCTAACGAGGGACTTGATCTGGCGTCCCCTCCACCTAACTACGCCTGGGCCCTGTCCCTCACAAGTGGCGACCTCGCCAGGATTCCTCCTCCCTTCCGTGTGCTTCGAGGCGAGATGAACCACCCCAGTCACCATTGACGGTCAGGATTGTCACCTACCTCCACTTGCTGTTCCGGGCTCAACGTGAGTGTTTTGGTGACTGGTTTTTTATTGTGTGAGGCTCTTTCTTTGCCTAACCAGGTGCGTCATAGATGACTCTGGTTCAGGGCCTCGTGATTGTCAGGTGCAGAGTTTAACTCTTCTGACCTTGGACCCCTTCATCCTAATGTTTCACATTAGTTTGGGTCGTGTTTCGTGCACTTTGGTGGTGATTTAATTCACCCCTTTTTTTTTTGAGCTGGTAGTCTCCATTGTTTGTGTTTATTTAATTAGAAGGTTGAACAGCTTAACTGTTTTCATTTATAGTGTTTTGTTGTCTTGTTCTGTTGATTAGTACTCCGTTGAAGATGTCGTCAATTCAGGAACTAGTCAGCTTAGGACGACAGTTGGGCTACGAAGGGTACGACCTCAGGAACCTCGTCTCCGAGGAGCAGTCATGCCAACGGGACGAGCGGGAGCGTGAAAGACAAGAGAGGAGAAAGGGAAGAAAAGGAGAAGAGAAGGAAAAGGAGCGAGAAGAGAAGGAAAAGGAAAGGGAGCATGCTCTTGCCCTTGAGCGGCTTAAACTTCAAGCACCTGGTAACAAAGGTATGGTCCCCCTTGGCGCCGACCCTGCCACTCGTCCCAAGCTACCAGTGTATCGCGAAGGGGAAGAGATAGCTTCGTATTTCACTCGTTTCGAACGAATCGCCTCTCCTCAAGATTACCGTCAGTGATTATGCCATCTACCTAGGAAGCTTGCTTACCGGTAAACTGGCTGAATTTTACACTTCTTTGTCTGCAGACGTTACAGAAGACTACAGCCAGCTGAAGGCAGCCATTTTGCAGCACTTCCACCGGACAAGCGACCACTACCGCAGCGCCTTCCGTTCAGCCAAACTCGGTGCCGGGGAAACATTCCAACAATTCTCCACCCTTCTAGGCCGACACTTCGATCACTGGCTCGACTCCAGCGAGGTAACTCTCTCCTTCTCGGATCTCAGGTCCTTTATGATCCTTGACCAGTTTATGGCTTCCGTCCCAGCTGAGTTACGGATGTTCCTGAAGGAGAACAACATTCGCACACTAGACGAAGCCGTAAAGCGCGCCGATATCTGGGCTTCTGCCCACCGCTACTATTCAAGGTACCCTTCAGTGACTGAGCCCAACAAACGGCCGCTCTCTACTAAACCATCGTCTTCAAAGGGATCTCCACCCACTTCAAGGAAATCATCCTCAGTTAAGTGCCATAATTGTGGAGAGCCAGGCCACATTAGACCAAACTGTCCTCAAAATCCTGCATTATTCAAACAACAGCCTAAATCTGACTCTTCCCCGGGAAATGTAAAGATCGCGTCCTGCCTCTCTAAACCTTCTTGTCAACAGTACTACACTACGGGCACCATCAACGGCTCCAGGGTGTCAACAATCATTCGGGATACGGGATGCTCTAGGATTCTAGTGTCAGAGGAAGCCCTGCCCGACGTGGACGTCTCTCAGTGTAACACCGTTCGCTGCTTCGACTACTTGGGACGAGCGGATGAATTCCCGGTGGTAAGGTGTTTCCTTCGCTGTCCCTACTTCGACGGTTGAATCGACGCTGTTCGCGCCCCATTAAAGTACTGCAGCGTCTTGGTGGGTAACGTCGAAGGAGTGCGTTCACCTGACGACCCGGACAACACCAAGATCTACGAAGACACTGTAACTCCTCCTATTCCAGTTGAGGTGGCTGCTGTCCAGACCCGTGCTGCCGCCGCTCGGAAAATTCACCCTTTGGTACTCTCAAACCTCGAGCCTTTGTCTGTGACACCTAAAGAATTCTCTGATTTGCAGAAGGCGTGTCCTACTCTAGTAGCCCTGCGGAACAAGGCCGCCAATGGTGAACACGTTGTCACTCGTAAGGGTTGCACTTTTAGCTATGAGGTATCCGAAGGACTACTTTACCGGATTTGCCTTTCGTCAAATTGCCCGAACCTGCCTGGCAAGAGATATTTAGTGGTTCCCGCAGAATGCCGCCGTGCAGTATTAACCCTCGCCCATGAGAGTCCTCTAGCTGGCCATCTTTCGCACCGCAAGACGGGGATGAAGATCGGAGAACAATTCTACTGGCCAGGTATGTGGTCTGACATCCGTAGCTTCTGTCAGTCGTGCGACAAGTGTCAGCGCATGTCCGTCAGGGGAAGAGTGAAACCAGTTCCCCTGAAACAACTCCCAATAATTACAGAACCCTTTTCAAGGGTTGCTGTTGATATCGTTGGCCCCTTGTCTCCTCCAACCTCTGAAGGACACCGGTACATCCTAACACTCATAGACTTTGCCCGAAAAGAAGTTACTTCCATTTCGGTAGCTGAGGCACTGTTAGAAATATTTTCAAGAGTGGGTATTCCCCGTGAGATCCTGTCGGACCGAGGCACACAGTTTACCTCGCAGATGATGTCTGAACTCCATAGGCTTATAGGAGTTAAGCCACTCTTTACTACGCCGTATCATCCTAGTGGCAACGGGAGGATTGAGAGGTTCCACTCGACTCTCAAGGCATCTCTACGAAAACTGTGTTCTGACAAGCCTCGGGAATGGCACCGCTACCTACCTGCTGTTTTGTTCGCCTTAAGGGAGATGCCGAGCGATCGAACAGGATTCTCTGCCTTTGAGCTCCTGTATGGAAGGACAGTAAGGGGCCCGCTTTCGATCTTGCGCGATTTATGGGAGGATAACAAGCTCACTACTGATGATCGATCTTGCTACCAATATGTTATAGAGCTGAAGGACAAGCTAGCGGCCTGTGCGAAAATCGCCGCTGAAAACGCAGACATAAGCGCCGCCAAATATAAGACATACTTTGACTTGAACTCCCAGGACCGACAGTTCAAGCCAGGCGACGAGGTGCTTGTCCTCCTTCCAGACTCCACTAGTAAGCTGCTGCTGGCCTGGAACGGTCCTTACACTGTCCTCGAACGTAAGAACAGAGTTAATTACGTCATAGAAGAAAAAGGGAAACCCAAGTTGTACCACGCTAACCTGTTGAAACGCTATTACAGACGTGCCCAGGTGAACCAAGCCGCTGTCTTGGATGAGATCTTCCTCCCCAGTGATGCACAGGATGCCCCAGAGTTAACCTTTTCTCTAGCCGAGCCGGAACTTCTCGAAACGGCCGACGATCTCCCAATCACCCCGGATGGTCGCTTGGATCAGGCCGACTCGAACACCGTCCCGGAGGTAAGAGAAACACTCACCACATCCCAACGCAGTGAACTCTTCCAGCTCATCTCCGACTTCAAGGACGTTTTCTCAGAAATTCCTGGTTGTACTTCCTCCCTCCAACATGACATAGAAGTGTGTACCACTGAGCGCGTCAAGCCTAAACTCTATCCGATCCCCCTCCATCTCAGGCCCTTCTTTCAACAGGAAGTCGAACAACTCCTCAGCCAAGGGATCATCAAGCCTTCCACGTCACCGCATTGCTCCCCAGTCGTCAATGGTCAAAAAAACTGCTGGCAACTACCGCCTTGCCGTCGACTACCGGGTACTAAACTCCATTACAGTTTTCGATGCGGAGCCAATAACTACCATAACGGAAGTCCTTCATAAAGTCTACGGGAGCAGGTATTTCTCAGAATTAGACCTAACCAAAGCTTATTACCAGGTACCAACTGACCGAGCTATGTGTCTTACAGCCTTTCCGACACACCTGGGGTTGATGGAGTTCTGCCGCCTCCCATTTGGACTTGTTACAGCTTGTGCCACTTACATCAGATTGATGCGACTCGTCCTTGCTGGTCTGGAAGGAGTAACTTTCTACTTTGATAATATATTCATTTTTGGCTCAACTTGGGGAAAACATCTCGATGCTCTCAACTCCGTCCTCATCCGTCTCAGACAGCATGGTCTTACCGCCCGTCCCTCGAAGTGCCGGTTTGGATTCGGATCAATTGAGTACCTCGGATTCATCGTGGACGGCAACACCCTGCGCCCTCAGGAAAACAAGGTATCGGCCATCTCTTCAATACCACCTCCTTCTAATAAGAAGCTGCTTCGATCCTTTTAGGCATGATATCCTTCTATAGAATGTTCATCCCGGATGCAGCCTCATACACCAGCAGCCTGTCGGATCTTCTGCGCAAGGGCGTCCCCGAACCACTTGTATGGACCGAGGAACTACAAGTATGTTTCGAACGTCTGAAGACTGCTCTACACTCCGATCCAGTACTGAGGTTGCCGGACCAGACTCGCCCTTTTGTGCTACGGACGGATGCTTCAAACCAGGCTTTGGGAGCTGTCTTGCTGCAGTTCCACCAAGACTACCCTGGGACTCAGCCGAGTTAACACCTTTACCGGCCTCCCATTCTGCTCACCGCCGAGCGGGGTTGTGGCTGACACGAGCCCTGCCAGTCTGCTGCCCCCGTTATTGCTCTCCTCCTCATCGGACGTTGTGGCTTCATCTCGCTGCCTTATCTCCATCCTACTTGTGGCCCCTGGGCCCTTCCAACTCCGACGTCCCGACACCGTCTCGCCGCCGCGTTACCACCCTGCCAGTGGACCCTGGCTCTCTCCAACCGGGACTCTGTTGATGCTGGGCGACGCTACCCCGGGAATACTATACTTCTCCCGTGTGTGTGGGTGTTGAGGAGGCAATTAAATGTAAAAGCCACTCTAGTGTTTATCTCGCCACGCACCCAGGGAAGCTGAGGGATACCGGGCCTAACGAGGGACTTGATCTGGCGTCCCCTCCACCTAACTACGCCTGGACCCTGTCCCTCACAAGTGGAGACAGAGAGAGAGAGAGAGAGAGAGAGAGAGAGAGAGAGAGAGAATTCAGATGTTGTCTCCTGAAGCAGGCTGGGTAAGGAGTCTCCTCCTTCTCCTCCTCCTTCTCCTCCTCCTCTTCCTCCTCCGCTTCCTCCTCCTCTTCCTCCTCCTCCTCCAGTATTGGCCCAATAGCAACTGTAAATGGCGAATCCACAAATGATGATAAAGAAATCGCTAACATATTGAATTATTTTTTTGCCTCGGTTTTTCCAAAAGAAATCTTATCCGATAGGCAACCGAAAGGCCCTAGATATATTGATGACATATCCTTGAGTAGTATTAGCGACATTGTAGAAAGTGATATAGTACAAATTATCGATAATATTAAAGTAAACAAAACGCCGGGCCCAGATAAAATATCCCCGCGTATTCTTAAAGAGGCAAGACATCAGATCAGCAAGCCCCTCTTGAACATATTCTCAAAGTCGCTAAACACAGGAAAAGTACCACTAGAATGGAAACTCGCTAACGTAACTCCTATCTTTAAAAGAAAAGGCGACAAGTCACAACCAGGTAATTATCGACCGATCAGTCTAACGCCAATCGTGTGCAAAATTTTGGAGACGATCATTCGTGGAAAAATGGTAAAGTTTTTTTTTTAAGATAACAGACTAATTAAGAATTCGCAACATAGTTTTCGAAACAGGCGTTCCTGTTTGACTAACCTTCTCGATTTCTTCAACTACATTTTTAATGTATACGATGAAAGTCAATCAGTAGACATTATATATTTGGACTTTCAGAAAGCATTTGACAAAGTCCCTCACAACCGCCTACTTAGTAAATTGGAAGCTCACGGTTTAACTGGTAATATTCGTAAGTGGCTCAAAGACTGGCTTACCGACCGTAAACAGAGAGTTGTTATGAATGGTATATCATCTAACTGGCGAGATGTCAAAAGCGGTGTTCCACAGGGGTCGGTGTTGGGACCTGTTCTGTTTTTAGTGTACGTATACGACATTGACGAGGGGCTATCGTGTAAAATTTCGAAATTTGTCGACGACACAAAAATAGCCAGCAGAGTCACTACGACAACGGATAAAGAACACTTCCAAGCTGATCTCGAACTTAAGCAGTTAGGCACGAACATGGCAAATGAATTTCAATATTGAAAAGTGCAAGGTTATGCATATCGGAATCAACAGCGATCGTATTCATTATCAAATTAATGGAGTGCGACTTTCTGAAGCCAGCAAAGAAAAAGATCTTGGAGTAATAATTTCCAGCGATCTTAAACCGAGTCAACATTGTACAGAAGTAGTAAACACTGCCAACAAACTGATCGGATTTGTTGGTCGTACATTTGAACACAAATCAGAAAAAGTAATATTGACTCTGTACAATTCGTTAGTTCGCCCACATCTTGAGTACTGCGTTCAGTTTTGGTCTCCCTATTACAGAAAAGATATAGACAAACTCGAGAGGGTGCAGCGTCGAGCTACTAAAATGATCCCTAGACTGCGAAACAAACCGTACGAGGACAGATTTAAGGAACTTAACTTATTCAGCTTATCAAAGCGCAGGCAAAGAGGTGATCTTAAAGAAGTGTTTAAAATTTTCAAGCGATTCGACAACGTTAATGTTCATGATTACTTTACAGCAGCCCTGTGCAACCTGCGGCCCGGGGGCCGCATGCAATATAAGACCTTCCAGTGCGGCCCGATCCATCAAAACTGAATATCGTAAAGTGCGGCCCGACTCTTCGAAGTTCGAAACTAGGTATCGTACAGTGATAAAGGATTTTGTATTTTCTGTATAATTTTGTATTATATATCACATTCACATATCCTGTGTTAAGGCTTCTTATACCGCACAATGTTTTTCATAATGTTCAAAATAAAAGACTAATTTTGCTGTTGTTTTTTTACTATAGTGTCATTCTAAACACCCCAATGTGCGGCCCTCCATTACATACGATTCTTGAATAGTGGCCCTTCAAGTGAAAAGGTTGCACCCCCCTGCTTTACAGTCTCTCAATCAAGTGTAACAGAAAACAATGGATAGAAAATAACGAGGAAACGTTTCAACTCAAATGAATCAAAACACTTCTTCAACCGCGTCATCAATGCATGGGATGGTCTGCCTCAAAACGTCGTCGAAAGCGAGACTATTTGCACGTTCAAAAACCGACAAGACAAATATTTAGAAGCTACCCCGAACATCCGCTATTTTGCTCCGGTATAGCAGAAAGTAGTGTTAGCTAAGTTGTCGTGTATGATCTTCCTTCTCTCCATGTAAAATTCCGTTGTAGTTTTTTTACTACATGGTATTCTTCCTCATCGTGCCAGCCTCGGCTGGAGGGACTGGTGGGAGGGGAGGAGCCCTCGCCTTTGCTGTCCTGTGTCTCTGACTCGTAGATTAGGGTAGATGGTAGCAACAACAAACAGCCTAGTTAGGACCAAGAGGTCTGTTGCTGTTTGCTTTTCCTTTGTGTTCATTTGTACTCCATCGTACTGTCAATCCAGTGACGGGCACGTTAATCATTTGTCTTCAAACACACACACACACACACACACACACACACACACGGCCCGGTAGCCTGCACGGCACGGTAGCTCAGTGGGTAGAGCGTGTGCCTCAGGATCAGAAGGACCGGGGTTCGATTCCCCGACGGGTGAAGATAAGTTGGGTTTATCTTCTTTCACGTGTAGCAACTGTTCACCTAGCAGTGAGTAGGTACGCGACGTCAGGCGAGGAGTTGTGACCTCGTTGTCGCGGTGTGTTGTGTGTGAGTAGTCTCAGCCCTACCCAAAGATCGGTACTATAAGCTCTGTACTCTTCCGTAGGGGAACGGCTGGCTGTCTCGAGAGAGACCCCCAGCAGACCAAGAGGTGAATTACACACACACACACGGCTGGCTGTCTCGAGAGAGACCCCCAGCAGACCAAGAGGTGAATTACACACACACACACACACACACACACACACACACACACACACACGGCTGGCTGTCTCGAGAGAGACCCGCAGCAGACCAAGAGGTGAATGACATACACATAAACACAGTCCTTTTTGGGAAGATCTTGTGTGTGTGTGTGTGTGTGTGTGTGTGTGTGTGTGTGTGTGTGTGTGTGTGTGTGTGTGTGTGTGTGTGTGTGTGTGTGTGTATAATAATAATAATAATTTACGGTTTAATGATGACAGATACGTGCAGCCAATAGCTGAAGATACACACAAAAAAAAAGTAAAGATGCATAAACTTAAAAGGAGAATAAAAGCAAAATGGTGACTAAGATAGGTTCGATGTGAATAAAAGGCAAATGAATGAAAGGAGTTGATGAAAACGACAAATGAAATGAAATGAATACAAATAATGGTACAAATATATGGTTAGAGTAGGTAGGAAGACACATACCGAACGGGCGTGAGCTACTCCCGGTGAGGATATATGGGAAGCGAGGAGGGTGCTGAAGCCCTTCAAAGACCCTTCCCATGTCCTCACTAACCGTTTCCCTTTTGTCTCATCAACACCAGAGAGCAGTTCAGCATGCTCTCTAAAGACAGTTCCTCTCTCTTTCTACACAACACTACAGCCACACAACACACACCTTTTCCCAAAATTCAATTCAAAATGGCGATGAACAACAGAACCTCAGAGTCCCCGCCTTGGGGGTGGGGGGGACCATAAATTCCCCCGGGGAGGATTCCCCTTCTCGCTGCCGACTTGAGAGGTGTCCTGATAACTCCTCGAACCTCCTCCTTATCATTTTCTGCAACATTCGCGGTCTTCGTTCTAATTTTCATTCTGTGGAACACCATCTCTCCTCCTCTAAACCTCACCTTCTCTTCCTCACCGAAACACAGGTTTCTGAGGCTACTGACAGCAACCTCTACTCTGTTCCCTCCTACTATCTCTATCCTAAATTTCAATCCAAAGCTGGATGTTGCGCTTACGTGCACAACGACATCACTTGTTCTCTTGCCCACAACCTTGACTCTTCTGAATTTTCCACCATCTGGCTAAGACTTCATTGTCATTCTATTACTAAATACATCTGTGCTGTTTATCTCTCACCTAACTCTACTAACTATGTAAAATTCTTTGACTATTTGAACTCTAAAGTGGAGCACATCTTGACTCACTCTCCCTTCGCTGAAATCTCCATCCTAGGAGATTTGAATGTTCACCACCAGCTTTGGCTTTCATCCTCTTTCACTGACCAGCCTGGTGAACAAGCCTACAACTTTGCTCTCCTCAACAATCTAGAGCAGTTGGTTCAGCACCCTACACGTATTCCCGACCGTCTTGGAGACAGGCCCAACATTCTAGACCTCTTCCTTACCTCTAATCCTTCTGCTTAGTCTGTCAAACTGTTCTCTCCGTTGGGCTCCTCCGATCATAACCTTATTTCTGTATCCTGTCCTATCGCTCCTGTACATCCTCTGGACCCACCGAAGAGGCGATGCTTCTGGCATTTTGCTTCAGCTCGGTGGGACGACCTGAGGATGTGCTTCATTCCCGTGGAATGATTATTGCTTCCAGGATAGAGACCCCTCTGTGTGTGCCCAGCGCTTCATGGAGGTGATTGTCTCTGGAATGAGGCATACATTCCACGTTCTTTCTCTACTCCTCATGCTAAAAAGCCTTGGTTTAATCACGCTTGTTCTCGTGCTATTAAAGATAGAGGCAGCTTACAAAAGGTTCCTGAGCCTTTGAACACCCGCTAACTTTGACCTTTACATTTCAGCCCGGAATCGTGCCAAATCTATTCTCCGATTTACCAAAACTTATTTTATCAATAGAAAATGTCAACACCTTGCTTCTTCTAATTCTTTCCGTGACTTCTGGCATCTAGCCAAAAATATCTCCTCCAATTTCACTTCTTCCTCTTTCCCTCCTCTCCTTAACCCTGACGGCAGCACTGCCGTCTCATCTATCTCTAAAGCTGAACTCTTCGCTCAAACTTTCTGTAGAACTCCACCCTGGACGATTCTGGGCATATTCCTCCTACTCATCCCCCTCTGACTTTTTATGCCTGTTATTAAGATTCTTCAAATTATGTTTTCTATGCCTCTCTGGCCTCAACTCTCAGAAGGCTTATGAACCTGATGGAGTGCCTCCTATTGTCCTTAAAACTGTGTTTCCGTGCTGACACCCTGCTTGGTCAAACTCTTTCGTCTCTGCCTATCAACATCAACTTTTCCTTCCTGCTGGAAATATGCCTTTGTACAGCCTGTGCCTAAGAAGGGTGACCGTTCCGATCCCTCAAACTACCGTCCTATAGCTTTACTTGCATGTCTATCTAAAGCTTTTGAATCAATCCTTAACCAGAAGATTCAAAAGCACCTTTCCACTTCTAACCTTCTATCTGATCGCCAGTATGGGTTCCGCAAGGGGCGTTCTACTGGCGATCTTCTCGCTCTCTTAACTGACTCTTGGTCATCCTCTCTTAGCCGTTTCGGTGAAACTTTCTCTGTTGCGCTAGATATATCGAAAGCCTTCGATAGAGTCTGGCACCAGTCTTTGCCTTCTAAACTGCCCTCTTTCGGATTCTATCCCTCTCTCTGTTCCTTTATCTCCAGTTTCCTTTCCAGCTTTTCTATCTCTGCGGTGGTAGACGGTCACTGTTCTTCCCCTAAACCTATCAACAGTGGTGTTCCACAGGGCTCTGTCCTATCGCCCACTCCCTACCTGTTTTTCATCAATGATCTTCTTTCCATAACAAACTGTCCTATCCACTCATACGCCGACGACTACACTCTGCATTATTCAACTTCTTTCAATAGAAGGCCATCACAAAAGGAAGTACACGACTCCAGACTGAAGGCTGCAGAACGCTTAACCTCAGACCTTGCTATCATTTCCGATTGGGGCAGAAGGAACCTTGTGTCCTTCAATGCCTCAAAAACTCGATTTCTCCACCCATCAACTCGACACAATTTTCCAAACACCTATCCTCTATTCTTCGACAACACTCAGCTGTCACCATCTTCAACACTAAACATCCTCGGTCTCAACTGGAAACTTCATATCTCCTCTCTCGCTAAATCAGCTTCCTCGAGGTTGGGCGTTCTGTATCGTCTCCGCCAGTTCTTCTCCCCCGCGCAGTTGCTATACATATACAGGGGCCTTGTCTGCCCTCGTATGGAGTATGCATCTCACGTGTGGGGAGGCTCCACTCACACAGCTCTTTTGGACAGAGTGGAGTCTAAGGCTCTTCGTCTCATCAGCTCTCCTCCTCCTACTGATAGTCTTCTACCTCTTAAATTCCGTCGCGATGTTGCCTCTCTTTCTATCTTCTATCGATATTTCCACGTTGACTGCTCTTCTGAACTTGCTAACTGCATGCCTCCCCCCCTCCCGCGGCCCCGCTGCACACGACTTTCTACTCATGCTCATCCCTATACTGTCCAAACCCCTTATGCAAGAGTTACCCAACATCTTCACTCTTTCATCCCTCACGCTGGTAAACTCTGGAACAATCTTCCTTCATCTGTATTTCCTCCTGCCTACGACTTGAACTCTTTCAAGAGAAGGGTATCAGGATACCTCTCCTGAAATTGACCTCTCTTTCGGCCACCTCTTTGGATTCTTTTTTAGGAGCAGCAAGTAGCGGGCTTTTTTAATCATTGTTTCCTTTTTTTGTGCCCTTGAGCTGTCTCCTTTGTTGTAAAAAAAAAAAAAGATGAATGAAGTGATGAGAATTTGGCAATGTTGACTAGAAAATAGGTGAATATGAATAAAAGAAAATGAATGTGATGAGTTAATGAAATACAACAGGCGTGAAATAAATTTGAATAGAAATAACAGAAAATTAGAGTACTTCATGATAAAAACATAAAAAGTCAGGTTATTATCCTTGCTAGTTATTTAAAAAGCTAACTACTGTCGGTATGGTGCTGTTCTTGTACCGGTCAGCTCAGGTTCTGATGGGGACCAGCTTCTTGGGGCGGCGTACTGTTCGACGGGGCCTCGGGGCTTCGGGAGGGAGCAGGTGTCTGTGGTGTGGGTTGTGAAGTAGCTTGGTGCCGAACCTCTGAAGCTGAAGCGTCAGGAGGTTTGGAATGGCGAGAAGGTTCAGTTGGGTGATGGCTTCATTGTAAATTGTGTAGTTCGACCCCATGATGCTTACAATTGCCCTCTTCTGTACTTTTCCCGTTTCTTTGTTTGTGTGTTGTTGAGGGATGACGACCAGAGTGGAGAGGCGTAGCACAGCCTTGGCAGGATGAATGTGGTGTAGACATGTGTCAGGTCGGAGGTAGTGACGCCAAATTTCTTGAGAGTGCGGAGCATGTGCAGTCTGTATGAGGTGGCGGAGATCGTAGTGTTGGTGTGAGGGTCCCAGCTGAGCTTGTCGTCGAGGAGGATGCCAAGTAGTTTAGTGGTGTGCACAGCTTCCAGGATGTGATCACCGAGCTTGAGTGTTGGGGGTGGAGTAGGTGTAATGGCCAGGTCGAAGTGCATGACTATTGTTTTCTTCCTGTTAATGGTGACGGAATAGTCTTGGGCCCAGGCCTGCAGGGTGTTGAGATCATTTTGAAGGGAGGTGTAGTATGGTGAAGTGTTGTTAATTGCTGCAGCTATTGTGGAATCGTGTGTGTGTGTGTGTGTGTGTGTGTGTGTGTGTGTGTGTGTGTGTGTGTGTGTGTGTGTGTGTAGGACAATAATAACAGTAATGTGAAAGGAATAGATAAATATATAAATCGATGCAGAGATAGGAAGAAAGATAGATGCATAAATAGATATAGACATATAGATCGATAGATTGGCTATGAATAAGTGGATAGGTGAGTTGGAATGTTTTTATATAGATGGATAAATAAACGACTAACAGACACGCAAATACAGACAGAAAGACAGATAGATTGACTAACAAAGACACAGACAGACAGACTGACAGACAGACACAGATGCTGAGTCAGAGAAAACAACATTTGAAATAATCTTAATCGAATTCGTAATCGTATAATGGGACGGATGGAGGGAGGAAGGAGAAGCCCGCAGTGGTCCGGTATTGGCGGAGATTTTTAACGAAAGTTTGTGTAAATTTTCTTTTTTATGGAAGCTTGCATTAAGTCGTTCGTGAAGCGAGGTAGACTGAACAAAATAACATGTTTTCTACTCTGACGGAACGAGTAAGACGAGAGTTAGGAAACCAAAGTTGTGTTTTTAGTATCTACTCGGTGCAACAAATTAAGGCAAACGCTCAAGGTGCAAACTATTATAAAAATATGAAGTGCCACGATTTGTGTAATACTTCAACGCAACAAAATTAATGAAAAGTGCAGGAAGTTTTTAGCTCATCCCGCCATATTAAGAAAAAATGAAAATGACAAGGGCTTTTTTATCACCCCGCGCAGGAAAATTATTGAATATTAAAAAAAAAAGGCACGGTTTATTTCTGCCTTGAGGGAACCAATTAAAACAAGAAACAGAAATGTCAGTTTTTGTAGCGCCAGGATGTAAAAAGAAACAGTGAGTCGTGAAAACATAAATACAAACCGATTCAAGGCAAAGGAAGAAAAGATGTGGACCTCAGGCGTTGGGAGGCACAAGTAGTAACATCACTCCACCGGGCGAAGAAAAGATGTGGACCTCAGGTGTTGGGAGGCTCAAGTAGTAACATCACTCCACCGGGCGAAGAAAAGATGTGGACCTCAGGTGTTGGGAGGCTCAAGTAGTAACATCACTCCACCGGGCGAAGAAAAGATGTGGACCTCAGGTGTTGGGAGGCTCAAGTAGTAACATCACTCCACCGGGCGAAGAAAAGATGTGGACCTCAGGTGTTGGGAGGCTCAAGTAGTAACATCACTCCACCGGGCGAGAGTAGCTCAGATCGAGTCTTTACTCCTTATGTCTCCTCATACAAAAGATGGGTGATGGAGACATGGTTCGGTTCAAGGCCTGGGTATCAGGTGATGGAATGCTCAAGTGGCAACATCACCTAACCGGCCTGGAGAAAATATCATTAAACCTTTACTTTCTATCCCTCTTACTCAGAAAAAAAAGGTTATAGAGATTTGGTGCGATTCAAGCCAGATATATATAAAAAAAAAAACGTACATTTCAAGTGATGGAAAACTCAGGAAACATCAGTGAACCAGCCAAGGGTAACTATGATTGAACCTTTACGCTTTTCTTCCTCTTCGTCAAAAAAGTAAGGGAGAGACTTGGTTCGACTCTATCTAGGAATATAAAGGTCATGGTTCTCAGGTGATGGAAGACTCAGGAAACATCACTGAACCGGCTAACTGCAGCTAGGATTGAACCTCTACTTTCAGCTTCCTTCTTAATGGAAAAATATATGAATCGTAGAGTTACGGCTCGATTCAAGCCATAGATATATAGAGCTTCGTTCTCAGGCGACGGGAGGCTCAAGTTACATCACAACTGGTGAAGAGGATCTAACCTTAAACTCGACATTAATATCATATGAATACAATGCAGCTCACTTCTCTCGATCTTGCTTTCGCCCCCAGGCATTAGGGAACCAAGACCAGAGAACGCCTCCACATTGAACCGAAAGAGAAATTATGAAGATAAGTAGTCGATTGGTTACAAATTATGAAAAAAACGGAAGCAAGGAAACAAAACAAAAAACACAATGAAAAATCGGAAAAGGGTTGGAAACAATATGACAACAGATGAACGACATACAGGAAAAGGAGAGAAAAGGGGAATTCAAAACAGGAAGATGATGTAAAAATCATTTCCGCGAGGCCTCAATACACGGACGAGCAGCAGGACAGTTCCGCCTCGCGCCGCCCCTCGGAGCAGCGGTGTGGCTAATGCAAGAAGCAGTTTCGCGCGCTGGCCCCCCGAGACCACGCCGGAGAGATGGGACGGAGTACAGAAGCAGGGCGTTGTCAGGGAGGGAGCCAGGAGGAACGGTTAACAGAGTAAGCTGAAAGGTTACACGCTGAGACCAGCAGAGTGTCTCACAGGTGTCAAGGCTCCGGGGGGATTAAGGTCGATGGCTACTAAAGGCTCGCGGTCACCGTCAGTATTTTATCGATTTGGTGGAAAAAATTGGCTGGGCGCTGGTAATCACTAGGCTCTCCTAATAGTACTGTTTTGGGGAGTTTGTAAGGTCTGCTACGCTGTGTTACTCGAATAAATGAAGGTTTGGTTAATACTAGATATTAAGAGTCCAATCGCTTGTTGTTTTATCGTAGGTGAAAGGAAGTGCTAATCGCTAAAATCTATCAATCCTACTTTTCGGAGTTTAGGTTTGCTACGTTCTATAAGCGCTTTGGTCGACTAGGCGATAGTTTGATTTATTATGGAAGTTAATTTAGAGTTCAACAGTCTTTTATCGGCGGTAACAAGAGAAGCCGCTAGTAAATCTAGTAATATTGCTACTTATCGGAATCTAGGCTGCTTTTTGCACTTCATAAGCACTTAGTCGAATAGGCGATGATTTAGTTCAGCCCACAAGTTAGGAGTCTCATAGTTTTTAGGCCAAACCGGAGTCCGATGCGAGTAAGCCGCACAAACATACCTAATCATTGAGGCTGCGAGGCTAGGCGTTGAGGCCACTCTGTCCCAGGTGGCTTGGGTCCCGGAGGACTGGTCAGGGGTGCTGACGAGCGATGGCTGGCAGAGGTGGACACAGACTTTAGTTCATCAGGTCAAAGGTCACTTACTCAGTCCAACATAGCGGGTAAAGAATAAGGATGCTAAAACAATTATGGCAGAGTGAGTAGTGAGACGCCTCGCTGGACGGAGGTGCTGCGCCTTGCTCGCGAAAACGCTGAATCGACATGGCTGGCCCAAGATCTACAGTACCAGGTCTCCTCACTTCCGACGTATTTTCGCAGATGCTGGCGCACTGACGTCACGAGGCTGTTCGAGGGTAGGTTCAACGGGGCCGATGGGGTCAGTCGCTCTTCCAACCTCCGTGCAGTAACAGCTAGCTGGCAGTCGCTCTCAGTTTCTCACTTCTGTCGAGGGGTATCTATCCACAGTGTTTTTCATAAGCGTGTCACAGACTTACGCTACTACATTATGACAATATGGCTTACTGTGCGGTTAACGGATGTTATTCAAACCAAAGAGAAAATAATCCGAATGTGATTTGTCATCGTTTCCCTGAAAATGAGAAGCTGAGAGAGAGAGAGAGAGAGAGATTAAATTATGTACACACACACACACACACACACACACACACACACACACACACACACACACATGTAAGCTAGTAATAAGAATGGAGTAGAGGGTATCTACTCATAGCTACTGACAAGGCACATTATAAGAATCACATATATAAAAAAAAATATGACGTAGGGAGATATACAAAATATTATAGCTGTTATGCGTACATTTGAGTTTGTGAGTACACACACCACAAACACAATACTACTACTAATAATAATAATGACAGCATCAACATCTGGGGGCAAATATGGGGTCTTCTTAAGAGAGAGAGAGAGAGAGAACGGCAGCCCCATGAGAGAGAACAGGGAAAATATAAAAGTTTCCCGTCTTCCTCACTGTCTCACAGCCAGCTGACGTCACAGGCTGCGCAGTGGAGGTAAAGTGAGGAGACCTGATACTATAGATCTTGGGCTGGCCGAGCCAAGAACTCGGTGGAGTTCTGTTACGTTTGTGCGGATCCCACAGGCGATAAGTGGATAGGGTGCTGTCTGTGCCCTAAGTGGTGTCATGTGAAGTGTGCTCATCTGTCTGGAATTAAGTCGGAAAATATATATAAAGTAAATTGGATTTGCAACCCATGCCTTCATAAAGCATCTCTGGCTACCAAAATTGTGGAAAAAATGGAAGAATTCAAGCTGGAATTATCTAAGGAAATATCAGAAGTGAAACAAGAAGTTGAGTCACAAGCGGTCAGTGTGAAGGAGGAGCTGGGGGAGGTGGCGCAGGATGTGGCGGACGTTTTGCAGCGGGCTGAACATGTGGAGTCAGCAGATGCAACTTGGGCTGAGGTCACCAAACGTAAGAGGAAAGTTAAGAAGAATTTACTTGTTGTCAAGGCCTCGGAACAAGATAAAAAGGCTACAGAGTTGAAAAGTGAAGTTTCTGAAGCATTACTTGGCATTCAGATTACCGATTCAAGATTTACGATTGGAGGTAATATTATAATGAACTTTGATGATGAGGATATGAGGAATGAGGCAGCCCAAAAATTGCAATCTGTGGAGAAAGTCAGGACTAAAAGTGTGGGAAAACTGAGGCCAAAGATCGTAATGTGCACAAGGAGGAGACTGGGGATAAGATAATTGAGACACTGCTTAAAAGAAATGAGTTCCTACACTCGATTACACAAGTTGAGGAGAAAATTGAGAACATTTTTAGTAAGCCTGCTGCCGGTGGCACAGCACATTATATCCTGAAATGTGATCCAATGGTTAGAGAGCTAATCTACAAGCACCACGATAGATCGTGTGCCAAGCGAGACCTTCTCAGGCGTTTTAGAGAATTATTAGGCAGGATACGTGACGCTGGTGGGTCGCCAGTAGTGTGTGGCAGTTCAGTGAGTTGCGCTATATGTTAAAGACTCACTTAAATGTTTAGTTAACAATTCAGTCAATGGTAAAAGATCTGACTGGGGATGTGTTACGAGTGGGGTCCCACAAGGCTCGGTATTAGGTCCACTTTTGTTTATTATTTATATCAATGACTTAGATACAGGAATTAGTAGTGATGTTAGTAAGTTTGCAGATGATACCAAGATCGGTAGAGTAATTGAGTCAGATCAGGACGCTAGTATTCTCCAGGGTGAACTCAACAGATTGTATGACTGGGCGGATAAATGGCAGATGGAGTTCAATGTAGGGAAGTGCAGTATTCTGAGTGTAGGTAGGAAAGACCCCTCACATAACTATTGCTTAAATAACACTCTCATAAGCAGGTCTGGGTGCGAGAGGGATTTAGGGGTCTTAGTGAGCTTTGATCTCCGTCCAAGGGCACAATGCATTCAAGCTAGAAATCGAGCTAATAGGGTACTGGGATTTATTTCAAGGAGCGTAAGCAACAGAAGCCCCGAAGTCTTCCTCAAACTATATTTAGCATTAGTTAGACCTCATCTTGACTATGCGGCTCAGTTCTGGTCACCTTACTATGGAATGGATATCAAAATGTTAGAATCGGTGCAGAGGAGGATGACTAAGATGATTCAGGGGTTGAGAAACTTGCCATACGAGGAAAGACTCAAACAGTTAAACTTGCATTCTCTAGAAAGGCGAAGGGTGCGTGGAGACATGATCGAGGTTTATAAATGGATGAAGGGCTTTAATAATGGAGACATTCATAAGGTTTTGTTGGTAAGAGAACCGGGTAGGACACGAAGTAATGGGTTTAAACTGGATAAATTCAGATTCAACAGGGACACAGGCAAAAACTGGTTTACAAACAGGGTGGTGGATGAGTGGAATAGGCTTAGCAGTCACGTGGTGAGTGCCAATACAATTGTCACATTAAAAAATAGACTAGATAAATTCATGGACAGCGATATTCGGTGGGGGTAGATACACGGGAGCTTAGGGTCAAAGGAGCTGCCTCTACAGAATGGACATCAACTTGCTAGAATCAGTTCAGAGGAGGATGACCAAGATGATTCAGGGGCTGAGGAACCTCCCATATCAAAATAGGCTGAAACTTCTAAACTTATACATTCACTAGAGAGACGAAGAGTGCGGGGAGATCTGATAGAAGTATTCAAATGGGTCAAGGGTTACAACAAAGGCGATATAAGTAAAGTACTGAGAATTAGCCAGCAGGATAGAACTCGCAGTAATGGATTTAAATTAGAAAAGTATAGATTTAGGAGAGATATAGGCAAGCATTGGTTTAGTAATAGGGTGGTGGGGGAATGGAATAGATTCAGCAATCACATAGTTAGTGCAGGGACGATAGCTTGTTTTAAGAGTAGACTGGACAGCTACATGGAAGAGGACGGCAGGTGGCAGTGAGGTGTGGGTGCAGTAAGGTGACGGGGTACTGGATGCGTGCCATCCCAGTGGGCAAAAACTCGGATAAATCTGATCAAATTCACGTGAATATGACACGTGAATATCACGAGAAAAACTGATCTAAAACGCAAAATGGAATTCACGTGTTTTTGACACGTGAAATTCACGAGAAATTTTCACGTGAGTTTTTCATGTCGTGAACACGAGTGTTTCACGTGACCAAAACACTTGAATTACTCGTGTAATTTCCAAGGTAATTTCTGTATTAATACGATAATTTCCTTGCTAATCGGCAATGCATGTCCTGTATTATTTAAAGATATAAATTCCAAGGTAGGATTTGTATATCTGGATTTTTAAAATCTTGTATTGAATAGAAATATATACATCCACGTACTGAAGGATATTTGTATGTATTCCTTATAAGTACTACAACGCATAATATAGTATGGCACTATACTATGATGGTAGTACAAGGAATACATACATGAATATCTTGAAGTGAATGTATATCTTTCTATACAAAGCACAGGATTTTAGGAATGCAAATACACACATCCTACAATGACATTTACATCTTTAAACAATATAGGGTATGCATTGCTGATTAACAAGAAAATAATCAACACAGAAAATTAACATAAAGCACTACAGCATTGCAGTATGTATTGCAATGAGACATAATATAATACTATGTAAATTTAATATCCATCAGGAGAAAGAAAAGCCACAATACAATATAATACTATGTAAATTTAATATCCATCAGGAGAAAGAAAAGCCACAATACAATATAATACTGTGTAAATTTAATATCCATCAGGAGAAAGAAAAGCCACAATACAATACTGTACATCATCATTTTCACAATTTGCTGTTATTCATGGCAGGCCTGCAGTCAAGTCACAGCAATAGTGGGTGAAAGGAGGCAGGAAGGAGGCAGTAAAGTTACCATGACTTCGACTCCAGCTGAGTTCTTGGTAGCATTATAAAGCCAATTTCATTATCAACAACCATTTTGTGGCAGTTATTTCAAAATAAAGGAGTCAGATTTCAGATTTTAGTTTTACCTCCTCAGCCCTAACTCAAGGACTGTTCTACACAGTATGCCTTGATATTACAGGTGTGGCTCTTAATTACTAATACAAATTTCTGTTCATGCTTTGAGAATACACATATCTTGTTGCTACATTTTTTTGCACACCGTACCTGGAATAAAAATGTGGGTATCAACAGTTTTCCTGAGTCTAACCAAACTGTTGGACAGATCATAGAACAGTTTTCACAGTAAGGACAGGTTTCAAATAGTGTAGTTCTACAAGAATTTATAGGCCAAAACCCTAAAAAATGTCTGAAGTTACCTGATTTTATGGTATCCCCTGACCCAGCATCACTATTTGCCCACTACCCTACATGATTTAGTTTCCACTTTACTTCATTTTTGGGGCATTACACAATTGTGTTGCAATCATGTGTATTTCTGTTAAACTCACATCTCTGAATTTCTTCATAACAGTCTGTGATGACACTGCACAATCTTGTATTTTTAAAAGCTACTTTGCCCCGTTGTCCATACATGTTGTACTTACACATCAACTTCTTCGACATAATGCTGCACAATACCTTTGATATCATATCCTTCACTGAAATTCCACCTATGTGGACAAATTTTTCTGTCATTTCTTTGCAAAAAGAGGGTGTTCACAATTCATTTTCAAATGCCTCTGCATCCTCCATAGAGTCCAGCTGTTGAATTGATATATCATTGTCACTTGGTGTAGAGCCAGTAAGAGTATGCAAAGAGGTCCTCATATCCAGCAACAAATGAATGACTCGCCTCTGGAATTCTGGAAAAAATAGTGAGGAAAAGAAGTTTTAACATACACTTGGCATTTTAGAACAGGCAATATTTCAATCCTCCTCAGATATTGTTATCCAAATGTGGTGAATCTGAGTGAGTGAACCATATCAATTATGGTGTGGAAACTATTTAGAGCTACACTCTTACTTATTGAATCTTCCTACTTACACATACCCACACAAATCAACAATCCACTCTCCACCAAATATTTATATGAAGTAGTACCTATATTATACAGATTAATGCTAATAATTTATTAACTTAATATCATAACTCCTTTACAAATCACAACACAAATCCAATAATAATCTATTGATAATGATTTTTGCAGTAATTACATGGAAGCTGAACAATAATATTTAGACTTTCAGTATTGTAATACTTTCCAAAGCCCTGGCATGTTACATTGTTGCTACATCTCCATTAATTTTTATACTTTTGGACAGATTAAAAAAAAGTATTTACAGTATACATTGTGAAAATCATAGCATTGTAAATTACAATCAGGCATGATGCTGTAAGTACATGGTATAGGACACTTGTGTAATATTTGGAACCTGCAGGTAGATGATGAGTGGTGCCACTAAGTGAAAGACAGCAGGCCTTTGGTACACTCACTGTAATGTCAGGTTACCGAAAATTGTTATCACAATGAATGCAACCAGAAAGGATGTAAAACTGTTAGGACAACATAACTCAGTACATTTACAATATATTCATACAAGAAGAATTGGAACACCTAACTAAAAGCACTACACTGTTCATTGTTTAAAACACTTGAGCACTACTCAGTGCACAAAAACTTTTCAACTTACTTGCCCAATCCATAGGAAATCCACTCTGACGGTTTTCTCCTTGGTTCAAGGGTTGAACATCATCAAGGTCTTCACTAGACAGATTCTGAATCCAATCGCTCCCTTGTCGGTCACTGCTGTCATGTCTGCTGCGTTGGTCACTGTTGTCATGTCTGTTGTGTCGGTCACGACTGTCATGTCTGCTGCGTCGGTCATGACTGTCATATCTGTCATGTCGGTCACTGTTGTCATGTCTATTGTGTCGGTCACGACTGTCATGTCTGTTGTGTCGGTCACGACTGTCATGTCTGCTGCGTCGGTCACGACTGTCATGTCTGCTGCGTCGGTCACGACTGTCATGTCTGCTGCGTCGGTCACGACTGTCATGTCTGCTGCGTCGGTCACGACTGTCATGTCTGCTGCGTTGGTCACTGTTGTCATGTCTGTTGTGTCGGTCACGACTGTCATGTCTGTTGTGTCGGTCACGACTGTCATGTCTTTTGTGTTGGTCACTGCTGTCAAGTCTGCTGTGTTGGTCACTGCTGTCATGTCTGCTGTGTCGGTCACTGCTGTCATGTCTGCTGTGTCGGTCACTGCTGTCAAGTCTGCTGTGTTGGTCACTGCTGTCATGTCTGCTTTGTTGGTCACTGCTGCCAGCTATATGTAGGGTATCAGGCTGACTGCCTTCATCCTGCTGTTGGTAACTACTCTTCTTTTGCCGGTTACTTTCACATCTGTGAAATATATGTAATAGGAAATATTAGTAATTATCCTGGTCGGACATTAAACTGCATCCGGTGATGGGCCACAGTTCAGGAGATTTGTGGTTTTGGAGAGCGTGGAGTCACTCCTTTTACGGGGGAAACAGCCTCAATATATAGATAGATAGATTCACAGCTACATTTTGTCATACTATATTCATCTCAGATTGAGATCACATCATAGATGACCTCATCCTATATAAGAAATACAGTAATATGACCCTTTACTGCACATGGACTGCATTCGTTTCTCTACATCAGGTCATGATCACATAAAGCAATTAGTTGTAGAATACAGCTACATCTTACCTGTCAGAATTATGTCTTTTCAGATTTTTTTCTTGCTGCACTTGGCAAGCCTTTGTGTTGATGGTTGTATGTGACAACCTTTTGTGGTGGGGGGGGAGCAACTGTTACTTGTAAAGATGGCCCTGAGGCAAAGTCTGTGAAAAAATAATAGCTGTTAACAAAACAAAATTTACTATGGTAATATCTAATAATTCAAATATGCTTATCTACTTCAAACCTATAATAAAGCAAAATTTGGCAGGAAGAGCAAAGCAATGTGTGCTGAGATGGTTTGGTCATGTTGAAAGAATGGAGGATGACAGGTTGGTGAAGAAGATAGTACGTTCAAACGGGAGGGGTAGGAATCTGAGAGGGCGGCCGCGAAAAGGATGGATTGATAGTGTGAAGGAGGCAGTTAAGGGAAGGGGACTGACACTAGAGCATAGCAGTAGAGTGATTGTGTGTGACAGGAACACAGGAGGCAGCTCAAGGGCACACAAAAAAGAAAACAATAATAAAAAAAAGCCCGCTACTCGCTGCTCCTAAAATAGAAACAAAAGAGGTGTCCAAAAGCAAGGTCAAATTCGGGAGGAGAGATGTCCTGATGCCCTCCTCTTGAAAGAGTTCAAGTCGTAGGCAGGAGGAAATACAGATGAAGGAAGATTGTTCCAGAGTTTACCAGCGTGAGGGATGAAAGAGTGAAGATGCTGGTTAACTCTTGCATAAGGGGTTTGGACAGTATAGGGATGAGCATGAGTAGAAGATAGTGTATGTATGTAGGTACATATTTTTGTCTAGAAAAACCTTATACATGCTTGCAAATGTCAGTAACTGAATACAGACTTACGTGAACAATCCAAATCCTGACTACTAATAAAGTCCTTTGGCAGAGCTTTCTTCATACGTTTCTTCCTACCGCGCAAGGTCAAACCATCTTCCCCATCCAGGTCACTGCTGCTTCTGTCACCGTCTACTGCTGATGTCAGCTGGTACTGCTCACATTCCTCGTAACTGTCTGAAACCCATTTAAATGCTTGTCTATTTCAGGTTTTCACTGCAAACATGACTCAATAACTTTTTAAACTTCCAAACCCTTAAAAGTGTTACTCCTCAGGTGTATTAACCCTATTGCGAAAAATGACAGATCATATAATTTACGGAGGGAAGAAATTAAGACAACTGAAAGTGACTACAATAATCCCTCCTGTATTTGGATTAATGGGGCCAGAGACTTGTTGGATTGGATATGCAGAGTTTCCAGATAAGGGAGGATCTCTTCGATCTGCCTTAACCTCTTCGTTACTGATGGCGTACTGTAGTACTTCATATAAAATTTTGGCTAAGGAACCGATGAAGTACAGTTACCAATGCTTTACAGTTGTGGTCAATACAATATGTATTACTTACCAGAAGCTATTTTTACTTTTATCAATGGAAATTTTCTCCATGATTTGGGGTCTGGGTCTTCTCGACTAGTTAAGGCATTGTGAGCATCAACTTTTGATGGTCAATATAAAATCTGGCTGCCTTCAACTATCCAGGTAGATGGTACCACACACTCCTCTTCTTTTCTGCCCTCCAGCCACACCGATCTTTTCCACATCCTGGAAATATTAATTTCATGCTTATTGCAATAGAATATGTTCAGTCTCCCATATAATTGACCTCCGGCAGGAACCTATAGTACCTTATGTTTTACCCATTGTTTCTTAGAGAACTTTAGCGTCATCAAGACAAAAATCAGACATGGAGACTATGAAAAAAGGTATTATTAATGGCAGTTTATAACAATACATTACCAGTGGATTTAAACATTCTGATCATTTAAATCTCATTATCAGTTGCATTTACCAGTCGGAAATAGCTTTTTGGGGTCCCCCAGTTAGGTTAAGTTAGGTCAGGTTAGGGTAATTATCCCACTGAGGTCCACCCTGTCTTTTTCACTAAAGAATTTCAGAATGCAATGGTTATTAGGGTTTTACATGTGATTCCAATGTTGATTTTTGTCGGAAATCATTAGTTTTATTGCTATTACCTCCGGAGGTGAGGGAGTGGAAACCAATGATTCTCGGCAGAAATTAATATTGCAATCACATGAAAAACATTAATAACCATTGCATCCTGAATTTCTTGAATGAGAAACTAATAAACAAACACCAAACACAACCTAACCTAACTAAACCTAACTGAACCTAGACTAACGTAACGTAACCTAACTTAACGTTTTGTATCCTTACCTGGCTCACCTCATTCGTCTGAATCATAGTCCTCATCACTGGAGATACGAGGCGGAGCTAGGACATTTGGCACACAAGGAAGCCGTATAGCGGAACTGAATTTGAAAATGAAGCGGGAGGGAATGAAGATGCTAGACACGATGTCACTGGCTGATAGAAATAAAAAGGGGCGGTGATTGGCTGAAGGAATCTAGGAATTTCTCGCAAGAGTTCGCGCAGGCCCAGTGTCATGCGAGGAAGGGACGCAGCAGCCAAGAGACTCCTAGACAGCCATAATGGCGCATCTTCTCACACACTTAACTATAAATATTTTTAAAAATTGTATCTCGCTTATTACTAGTTTATGACGGATGATTACTTAGAAGAAATTGTTCTACTCAATGAGAGGATTATAAAGATGATAAGAAAATCAATACGCAACAGGGTGGACCTCAGTGGGATAAATACCCAGGCTAGTTTCGGTTACATTAGGTTTCGTCTCGTTTTTAAGACATTCAGGCAACTTGCACAGCTAGACTAAAGCACAGCAGTTAATTTGGGATACATCCAAGAAATTATTTCCAACTGACCAATTTTGGGTCAGGTTAGGTTAGGTTAGGTTATCCTGAGGGGGTACAAGGGGGGCGCCCATGATAGCATCCACAAATAAAAAGTTAAATATTAAAAAATCGCTGGCGGCGTTGCTATAGCGACACATATATGCGGTTCAAAATGTTCAGCATAAGGAGTCTTACCCTTTGAGGTAGGTCTCCAATGTAGAAGTGAATAAGTAGTTAAACTGGAACTGTACCCTGCTATATATAGGTACTACACGTACAGTAGTACGTACGTGATGTAACTACAGTCTTGTGCATTGTCATACTGTAAAATAAAACCCAGCTGTTTCCCTAACATCACTGCATTCAAGGCGAGTCAAATGTAGGTACACCCACAATCCCACAGCCCACATTCTTACCTTGTTTGCCGTGATTTCACTGTCCTTTGGTCCACGAGCAGGGTCTTCAATATCTCTTAATGCACAACAGAGGGAGAGGAAAACCCGGTAACGAGACAAAACATAGGGAGAAATCTGTTGTTGGCCGCTCAACACGAAGTCCCGAGTGAGGCAGTTTAGGCGGGAAAATGTTGGATTTGTTTTGTTCAGACTTAGGTAATGTTGATTATAATTTACGACTTCCTGGTGGTGATAGTGATGATAGCAGGCCTTGTAGCATGGTGATAATGACGGTGTTCGTGCTAGTGTATATATATATCCACGTGGCAATATGTATTCCAAAATCATATCATCATAATATTTTTGACGTAATACCGTTAATGAAAATCGTGTGGGGGGGCGTGCGGGGGGGGGGGGGGGGGGGAAATGAAGTGTGTATTATCAGAAAAATCCATTAACGAGATGAATGTGTGGAAGCTTAATAGTGCTGATAAAAGTGTCTTAGGTTATTATCGCTTCATAATAATACGAATAATGATAGAGTGGTGGTGGTATTAGTAGTAGTAGTAGTAGTAGTGGTAGTAATAGTAGTAGTGATAGTGATGATATTAATAACCATAATAAAAAATACCATTTTTTGTGAATATAAAAATGGTAGGGGATTATAACACACACACACACACACACACACACACACACACACACACACACACACCCACACACCACCCCTCCACCCCCACACAACCCCTTCCCCATACACTTTACCCTGCCTCCCCATACACAACCCCTTCCCCCACAACCCTTCCCCACACAACCCCTTCCCCCATACACTTCCCCTGCCTTCCCACACTTCCCCCCCCCACACAACCCTTCCCCCATACACTTCCCCTCCCACACAACCCCTTCCCCCCACACACAACCCCCTTCCCCCCACACACAACCCCCTTCCCCCCACACACAACCCCCTTCCCCCATACACTTCACCCTGCCTCCCCACACACAACCCCCTTCCCCCACACAACCTTCCCCATACACTTTACCCTGCCTACCCACACACAACCCCCGTCCCCCCACACACAACCCCCTTCCCCCCATACACTTTACCCTGCCTTCCCACACACAACCCCTTCCCTCCCCTCCACAAAAAGCTAAACAAACACTAACATAATTGACTTTTCCCACACCACCAGTGACGAAATAAAAAAAAGTCACCCACTTAGTACTAATGAAAACGGGAAGAAAATGGAGTGTAACTTGGAGCCGACCTGTTCTGGGTTTTCTCCTCGGCGGAAATAGAGGCAGCTGGAGTCCTTTTTTTCCTTTTTTTTTTTTTTCCTTTTTTGCCCGATGCGCTTGAAGGGAGATAGAAGAAAGGGGAGGAGGAGGAGGAGGAGAAAAATGAGGAGGAGGAGGAGAAGGCGAACGAGGAGGAGGTATTGACAGCTGGCTACTCAAGATAGGAGGAGAAGGAGGAGGAGGAAGAAAATGAAGAGGAGGACGTGTTGATGGCGGGGGAGGAGGAGGAGGAGGAGTGTGCGGCAAAAACAAGGAAAAAAGATAAAGGAAAGTAAAAGAGGAGTAAATATCATGAAACTAATTATTATTGCGATATACTAGATCTTGTCAAAATTAAATGGAGACTGTCGGCAGATAAAATTTAGAAGGCGATAAAGGTGAAGAAAAAAATAAAAGCGAAGAAATTAAAAAAAAAGCAGAGAATCCTGAGAACGAAGACAAAAAGGGGTGGAGCTCAAAAAAATATTTGGGAGGAGAGAGTAATTGTGTCGAAATAAATAAAGAGGAAGAAAAATAAAACAAGTAGACAGTGAGAGAGAGAGAGAAAGAGGAGAAGGAGGAGGAGGGAGAGGAGGAGGAGGTAGCATGGAAGCAAGGAAAGATAGGCTACAGGAAGTCCATTGGCTCATTACGAGATTGCCCGCTCTGGTAATCTGATCTGCTCGAGTCACTCAAAGCGCTTCGGTACGAGTATTATCAGTTTACTCCTGACGCAAAGAAGTAAAGGTTTATGTGATTTTTAAAGGAGTTGATGGTTCCTGCACGTACTAAATCTATAGGAAGGTTGTTCCAGTAGCGTATGACTCGGTTTGAGAAAAAAAATCCTGCCAATGTATGTACTGCCTCGACTCACTTGAATAGTAGACCAATATTTCTAGTTTTTGAGTTGGTTTGTAGCTAAAAAAAAGACTTAGAGAGAGTGGTCGATGTTGCTGAACCTCCTCAGTTACTTGAAGACTTTAATTATATCCCATCGTAAGCTTCTCTTTTTCAGCCTAAAGAGGTTGAGTCACCTGAGTCGTTCTTCATAAGGCAGGTCTTCAAGTGTGGAATCATTTTCGTAGCGCGTCGCCGAACTCTCGCTAGTAATTTATTGGCATCCTTGTAATTTGGAGATTACTGTACTGCATACTCAAGGTGAGGTCTTACCATTGAGTTACACAAATAAGAGGAGGAGGCGGAGGAGGCAGAGATGTTGAATTGGTGGAGGAGTAAAAGGGTGTGATGGAGTGTAAAAAATTAAAGAGACGGTCAGGAATGATGAATGGAAAAATATATAGTTAAAAATATGAATTAAATTATACTTTACGTATGCCCCCCACACACACACGTCTGTATATGTATTAATGTATATATGCTTTTTCTTCCTCGGTCACTCGTCCGTAAATACGTTTTGCAATTTAAATGAAACGCCAAACCAAGTCAAGAGGATTACAATGAGTTTTTACAAGTGTTTCTTTGATTTGAGTGGAGAGAGAGAGAGAGAGAGAGAGAGAGAGAGAGAGAGAGAGAGAGAGAGAGAGAGAGATGTTGCAAGGATGTGTCTGGTTGCATGACGATACGCAGAGTATAAATAGAGTCTGAGGGAAGAGGGAAGGAAGGAAGGAAGAGGAAAAGGGAAGGATGCAATAAGCGTGTGTCTGGTGGTGTGATGATGAATTAGAGGTGACTCATTTTGCGAAGAGGAGGAGGAAGAGGAAGAGGAAGAGAAGAAATGTGGAAGAGAGGGAAGGTGATATAAACAGATGGGAAAAGAGTGAAGGTTTGATAACTGGTGATAAAGTGGGAAGGAGAAATAAACGGTGGTGATGGCGATGTTGAGGACGAAGAAAAAGAGAGTGAAAGAGAGAAGAGAAAGAAAAAAGACTGACAAAAGGGTGAGGTAAATCTGAGGAGGATGGAAGGAAGCTGATAAAGGAAGAAGATAGAAAAAAATAATAGGAGGGATGGGAATAAGAAACACAAGTACATACTGTTTATAAGATGAAAAAAAGAAAATAAGAAAAAGATGGCGGTGATGCTGAGGAGAGAAGGAGAAAGGGAGAGGGAAAGGGAGAGGAAGAAGAGGAAATAAGAACGATAAAAGTGAGGTAAAGACGAAGAGGAAGATGGAAGAAAGCTGATAAAGACAAAAAAAAAAAAAAAACGAAGGTATTAGTAGAAAGAAAAACAGCTGATTCACAAAAATACATGTTGTTTAGAAGATGAAAA
The DNA here is from genome assembly GCF_024679095.1 of Eriocheir sinensis. Classification (NCBI taxonomy): domain Eukaryota; kingdom Metazoa; phylum Arthropoda; class Malacostraca; order Decapoda; family Varunidae; genus Eriocheir; species Eriocheir sinensis. The sequence goes on along the minus strand of NW_026111294.1, from coordinate 360,252 downwards.
GAAGATAAAAATGAACGATAAAAGATTGAGGTAAACACGAAGAGGAAGACGGAAGGAAGCTGATAAAGAAAAAGACAAAAAAATACGAGGTATTAGTAAAAATAAAAACAGCTGATTCACAAAAATACATATTGTTGAAAAGATGAAAAGAAGCAAATGAAGTAAAAAAAAACATAGCACTGAGAAGTAAGGAAGATTAAAGAAGAACAGAGGGAAATCGGATCCATAATAAAGGGAGAAGAATAAAATCACATTGAAACCTATACGGATAACAGATTGCGGCGGGAATAAGGAAATCTACTCTGGCATAAATCTTTCCCAATCCACTTTCATTTTTCTTGTGGGCGAGGCGGGAAGGCGGAATAGTAATAACAGGTTATGGAAGGTAGAGTGGCGCTGGAAGGTGGATCGAGGAAAGCTGCCAGAAAATACCCATAAAAAAGGTATTGAATTGGGTGTCGAGGAGAGTGGACGTGGGATGGGTGGAAAGAGAGGCGTTGAGGTGTGAGACGCTGTGGTTTAATCCTCTCGTCGTAAAGATAAAGGAAAAAAGGAAAGGAAGGAGGTAGTGGTACATTTCAGACGAAGAAAGGAACGGAAAAGAAAGAAGCGAGGAGAAGAGAAGGAGAAGAGAGGGAAAGAAGAGGATAAGATACAGAGAATTAAGACGGGATAACGAAAGGAAAAGAAAGGAGCGAGACAGAAGAGAAGATGGGGACGAGAAGGAAAGGAAAGAAAGAAGGAGAAATAGAAATAGTGAAAGGAAAAAAATCAGAATCACATATTTATGACGACGAAATGAAAAGTAAGGAGCGAGGTCATCTTCCTCCTCTCCTATTTCTTCAACGGCCTTTCTACCTTTTCCCTGTTTCAACTGCGTTCTATCCCTCTCTATTCCTTCTTCCTTTCACCTTCCATTCTTTATTCAATAGGTTGTGTGTATGTTTACTCTTCCCACACACTCTCTCCCCTCATTCCTGACCTTTTCACTTTCTCCTTTCACCTTCCTTCCTAGACAGTCCAGGTAAATCACTCTCTCTCAGTCGCTACCCTCTTACCTATCCTTCCCTGCCTTTTCACGATCTCCTTTCACTTTCCTTTCGCGAGACTGTCCAGGTGATTCAAGAGTCTGCCTCCGTCTACTCTCTGGTGTGTTAAAGTGTGGCCAGGTGGCGCTGCAGATACTGGCCAACTCTCAAGCCTTCCATTATGGTCAAGAAACACTCCCCGGGAAACTTTCTGGTTCTCATTTATTGCCAGAAAACACACAAACACACACAAAAGATATAAACTGAATTTTCCTCCCGAACACACACACACACACACACACACACACACACACACACACACACACACACACACACACACACACACACACACACACACACACACGAGGGACTTCAAGGGTAAGCTAAGAATGGTTACCTTCAGCAATTTTTCATTTATTCGTGTCGTGGAGGAGAGAGAGAGAGAGAGAGAGAGAGAGAGAGAGAGAGAGAGAGAGAGAGAGAGAGAGAGAGAGAGAGAGAGAGAGAGAGAGAGAGAGAGAGAGAGAGAGAGAGAGAGAGAGGAGAGAGAGAGAGAGAGAGAGAGAGAGAGAGAGAGAGAGAGAGAGAGAGAGAGAGAGAGAGAGAGAGAGAGAGAGCATAAGAACAAAGAACGTAGAAGTCTGCAAGAAGCCGGTAGGCCTGTACAAGGCAGCTCCTTTGAACCTAAGCTCCCGTGAATCTAACCCCACCTAATATCGCTGTCCATGAATTTACATAATCTATTTTTTTAATGCGACAATTGTATTGGCACTCACCACATGACTGTTCAGCCTGTTCCACTCATCTACCACTCTTAATAAACCCATTTTTGCCTATGTCCCTGTTGAATCTGAATTTATTCAGTTTAAACCCATTACTATGTGTCCTACCCGGTTCTCTTACCAACAGAACCTTATGAATATCCCCCTTATTAACGCCCTTCATCCATTTATAAACCTCAATCATGTCTCCTCGCACCCTTCGCCTTTCTAGTGAGTGCAAGTTTAACTGTTTGAGTCTTTCCACGTATGGCAAGCTCCTTAACCTTGAATCATCTTAGTCATCCTCCTCTGCACCGACTCTAACATTTTGATATCCATTCTATAGTAAGCTGACCAGAACTGAACCGCATAGTCAAGATGAGGTCTAACTTATGCTAAATATAGTTTGAGGAAGACTTCGGCGCTTCTGTTGCTTACGGTCCTTGAAATAAAACCCAGTACCCTATTTGCTCGATTTCTAGCTTGAATGCATTGTGCTCTTGGACGGAGATCAGAGCTCACTAAGACCCCTAAATCCCTCTCGCACCCATACCCAGTAGTAGTAGTAGTAGTAGTAGTGACGTAACCGGAGAGGGACAGGACCAAGATATAGAAATGGGAAATATGCAGAAGAGGGGAGGTGTAGGTAGGGGAACTTTATTTGCCACACGCAACAATTTGTGTTTACCGCAGGCTCGCAAGTCCATGAAAACTTAGCGGGGAGACACAGATAGATAGATAGATAGATAGATATACTAGAATAACTAGATAGAAAGAGGGAAGAGGAGACAGGAGTGAAAGAGGGTGGGAGAGGGAGGAAAGGGAAACACAGGGGGAAGACACACAATAACATAAGAGCATAAGAGGAGGAGGTGGAATAAAAGAACTTAAGAAAAGGAGGAGGAGGAAGGAGGAGGAGGAGGCATCTTTTTTCTCAATGATTCTCTATGATTCGCCATCAGGTGGTTGAATTCTGTGGCAGAGTCCCACGTCGTAGGCGTAACTATTGTTTTCCTGAGCTGGAGTTGACGACATGACAGCTGCCGTGTAAGAGGTCTACGCTGTGGCTTCTTATGACTCACTTTTGTCCTCCATACAGGTACGAACGATGTCACCACGACCCGGTCTCCTGAATTTTCCTTCACGCCCGATTTTATCCTCTCTCCTCCATTTTCCTTGTTTTTCACTCCTTTGCTCCCTCTTTATTTACCATTACCTTAATTATCTCATTTTTTTCTTGTCTAGCATCGTTCTCTTTCCTTTCCTCCTCTTCGTGCTCCTCCTCCTCCTCCTTTATTTAGTATTACTCTTATTTATATTATTATTTTCTTATTTCTTTCTTATTTTAAATCGTTCTCTTCCACCCCCCACCCCCCACCTCCTCGTCCTCCTCCTTCTCCTCCTATCTCAAAAAGAGTTGCTTCAGTCAGTTGAAAAGAGCTTACACCGGGTTTCCATAGGGACGCAAAGTGTAAGTGTTTATACTACAATGTACACCATAGTAAGATAGATAGATAAGAAAAGACAAGAAAATATGGAACACTTTCTTAGGGATCCCATCTCAGGCAGCTGGGTGTTGAGGGGACATTTTGGTGGTGGTGGCTGTCGGTTTGGTGGAGAGTGGCAGCCTGTTCCCTCACACTGGTTACAGCTTCTCCTGCTACTGTCCTTCCCCTGCTGTCTTGTGCTCCTTCCTTAATTCTTCCCGTACGGCGCGGGCCACCTTCTTCATTATTCTTTTCAGTTGTTTCTTCGCCACTTTTCCATTCCTTCTTGTGTTGGCGTCCTTGTCCATCACTGGTATGATCGAGACTGTCTGTTCACGGACTATTCTCTCTTGTATGGTGATGATAAACTTCAATTCAGTTTTGTCCGTTTCTTCATCTCCAGTAGCTTGATTTTCCTGATTTTCTGTAGCATCTTCGTAAGAAACAACCTTCCGTTGATTGACAACTTTTTCTTCTGTTACGGAAGGAGTAATCTTTTCAATAACTGTCTCATTTCTCACAGCGGGAACCTTTTCCTCTGTTACAACAGGGACTTCTTCTTTCTCTTTAGAAACAGTGTCTATCTCTTCTTTAACCGAAGGGGCAGCCTGTTCAGTAACCTTCTTTTTATCACAACAGGAACTTTTCCTTCTGTCGCCGTAGGGCAGCCTGTTCAATAGCCCTTTCTTGTGGGGCAACCCTTTCAATAACCCTTTCTTGTGGAACATTCTGTTCAGTAACCCTTTCTTGTGGGGCATTCTGTTCAATAACCCTTTCTTGTGGGGCATTCTGTTCAATAACCCTTTCTTGTGGGGCATTCTGTTCAATAACCCTTTCTTGTGGGGCATTCTGTTCAATAACCCTTTCTTGTGGGACAGACTGTTCAATAACCCTTTCTTGTGGGGCATTCTGTTCAATAACCCTTTCTTGTGGGGCATTATGTTCAATAAACCTTTCTTGTGTTTGTTCAGGAACTTTTTCTTCTGTCACCGTAGGGGCGGCCTGTTCAATAGCCCTTTCTTGTGGGACAACCCTTTCAATAAGCCTTTCTTGTGGGACAGACTGTTCAATAACCCTTTCTTGTGGGGCATTCTGTTCAATAATCCTTTCTTGTGGGGCATTCTGTTCAATAAGCCTTTCTTGTGGGACAGACTGTTCAATAACCCTTTCTTGTGGGGCATTCTGTTCAATAATCCTTTCTTGTGGGGCATTCTGTTCAATAAGCCTTTCTTGTGGGACAGACTGTTCAATAATCCTTTCTTGTGGGGCATTCTGTTCAATAACCCTTTCTTGTGGGGCATTCTGTTCAATAATCCTTTCTTGTGGGACATTCTGTTCAATAACCCTTTCTTGTGGGGCATTCTGTTCAATAACCCTTTCTTGTGGGGCATTCTGTTCAATAATCCTTTCTTGTGGGGCATTCTGTTCAATAACCCTTTCTTGTGGGGCAGACTGTTCAATAACCCTTTCTTGTGGGACAGCCCTTTCAATAACCCTTTCTTGTGGGACAGACTGTTCAATAACCCTTTCTTGTGGGACATTCTGCTCAATAACCCTTTCTTGTGTCACAACAGGAACTTTTTCTTCTGTCGTCGAAGGGGCAACGTTTTCAACAACCTCCTGTTGAGGGACTACCGGGACTTTTCCTTCTGTCACCGAGGGGATAATCTTTTCAATAACCTTCTTCTCCTCTGCTACGAGAGGAAGTTCTGCTTGCTCCTTAGAGACACTTACGATCTCCTGTGTCACCGAAGGGGCAGCCTGCTCAACAACCTTCTCCTTTGTCACAACGGGGAGTTTTTCTTCCGTCACCGAGGGCACAACCTTTTCAAAAACTTTCTCTTCTTTAACAACGTGGACTTTTCCTTCCGTCGCCGTAGGGGGAATCTTTTCAGCAACGGTCTGATTTGTCACAACGGGGACCTTTTCTGCTACCACCGAAAGGGTAACGGGCTTAACAACTGGAGTCACAACGGAGTCTTTTCCTTCTCCCACCGAGGGCACATCCTTTCTAACAACCTTCGCCCGCGTCACAGCAGGGACTGTCTTTTCAACGCCTTGAGTGATAGGCGTAGTATATGTTTCTTCAGCCTTTGCTTTTTCTTCCTTCATCTTGTTTTTCACGTCATCAACTTGGTGTTTCAAGTCTTCAATTGTTTCATTAAGATGTTTTTCGTTACGAACCTCTTTGATGTCGCTATTACACACATTCTTTTGGACTTCTTTTTGAATTACAGTTTCTTTCTCGACATCTTTTCCATCACTCTTCTCTGTAACATTCCTCTCCTCCACAGATGTCACTTTCGTGCTTTCCTGTGAAGGTAGAAGTTCTTCTTTCTCTTTCACAACAACTTCATTCGTTATATTGCTGGGCAGAATCTCCTTTCTTTGTTCTGTTCGTTCTGCCTCATGAAGTCCATCACTCTTCTCTGTAACATTCCTCTCCTCCACAGATGTCACTTTCGTGCTTTCCTGTGAAGGTAGAAGTTCTTCTTTCTCTTTCACAACAACTTCATTCGTTATATTGCTGGGCAGAATCTCCTTTCTTTGCTCTGTTCGTTCTGCCTCATGAAGTCCATCATCCGCCTCTGTAACATTCCTCTCCTCCACAGATGTCACTTTCGTACTTTCCTGTGAAGGTAGAAGTTCTTCCTTCTCTTTCACAACAACTTCATTCGTTATATTGCTGGGCAGAATCTCTTTTCTTTGCTCTGTTCGTTTTGATTCGGTTTTCACTGTTTCACTCTCGGTCACAGATTTTTCACCCCGTTGTTTACCGTTCTCATCTACATCAATCGTGGTTTCCGAAGTCTTTGATACAGTTCCGTTGGGTTTTACGTCAATTTCTGTCGTCTTCTCAGCAACTGTCTTTTTTCCGGTTTCTTGCCCCGTTTCATCGGTATTATTAAAGACTTTCCTTTCTGTGGTCTTAATGGTGTCGTTAGAGGCTATTTCTGAGCTGGTCTTCATTAGTTCAGTCATGTTCGGTGTTTCTTGAGGTTGCCCCTTGTAAAGAACTCGATACTCCTCGATAGCGGCTCTCACCGCTGCCGCACACGAGTAGTCCACATCCGGGAGCACCTTCAGCCCCGGTACCCCAGAGCCCTCCACCTGAGGCCCGGCCACCAGCACTAAGAAGACCGTCCAAACAAAGAAGAGGTTCATGTTTGCTGAATGAAAGTTTATGAAATTAAGAAGAGTTACGGTTTTGTCACAGAAAACCAATCTGGGATTGAAAACAGAATGGCCTCCGGAACACAGACCGAGCATGGAAAATAATCCTCTCGGGTCTTCCTCCGTTATAGGAACACACACGACGGCGAGAAATTGGGTGTGTGTGTGTGTGTGTGTGTGTGTGTGTGTGTGTGTGTGTGTGTGTGTGTGTGTGTGTGTGTGTGTGTGTGTCTGAAACATCGGAGGAGGACTGAGACTGGAGGCTGGGTAGAATACCTGTAGAAAGGAAGGAAAGAGGGGATATGTCCTCAAAGTGTAAGGGAGGGTGACAACTCTTGGATGTGTGCTTTCAGAGCAGCACACATCAGTTTTATACTTAACTCAAAACTCTTAGCGATTGTTAAGTCTTGAGGCCAGCAAACAACACTTCTATGCTTTTGTTAATGCGGATTGCCATTGTAAGGCCCTTCGATATTCCGGCAGCTCACATCACTCCTTTCTTACTCCTCCCAGTATTTGCCAAGCTACCTAGACAACATACAAGCTCCTATACTCCTGTTAGTGCTCTGTTTCGGTCATGGTTAGGTCTAAGACAGCTCACTTCACTCCTACCTCTTAGTTGTAATCTTCTCTGTCATTGCCAAGGCAGGTCACTTCACTTCTACTTGTTAATACTCTTCCACAGTCATTGTCAGTTTACCGGGGCAGCTCACAACAGTTCTATACACCTGTAAACACCCATCCTCAATCACTTCTAAGTCTAAGGCAGCTCGCGTCACTCCTGTATGTCTTGTTATTACTCTTCCCCAGTCATTGTCAAGTCACCAAGGCAGCATACAGTCCAATATATACTCTTGTCAGCGTCCAATTTCAACCAATGTCAAGTCTAAAGCAGCTCACCACTCCTTTTTTTTTTTTTTTTTACAACAAAGGAGACAGCTCAAGGGCACAAAAAAAGGAAACAATAATAAAAAAAATTACCCTGTTTCTCTTATCTCCTGTTATTACTCTTCCCTAGTTATTGCCAAGTCATCTGATCAGCATACATCACAACTCTACTGGCATCACGCTACAAGGAAGCTCACATCACTCTTTCCCTCTTGTGATTACTCTTCCCCAGCCCGCCAGAAAAGAAGACCATTAGAAAAAAACTCCACTAGAAAGAAAAGGCTTCTATTAAAAATATGTCCGCAAGAAAACCCCCGCTAAGATAAAAATTAAAAAAACAGCTGGAAAAAATATGTGTTATTAAGATAAAGTTTTGAGCGGTAGTGGCAGCCATGCGATTCCATTTTGATATGCGGGATGATACTGTCTTACCGCGCCGCAATGAAACATAAGCCTGCTGAAATAACAACCGCGGAACAGTAAAAAAATATATAGAGTTACCTTCCTGGTCGGTAACGTATATGGGTTAGGGCATTTTTTTTAGTGTATCGTTTGTACTAACCTTTTTTCCAACTGGTTTCCCTTTAAAATCATCACCAATTAACGCTTTCAACAATGGCTCACTTCCTTTCCTGTAATAGATATGTGTGTGTGTGTGTGTGTGTGTGTGTGTGTGTGTGTGTGGAGGTCGTGTGGGGCTTGTCTCTGCAGTATGAAATGTCACGCTCGTCCTGTATATTTCTCAATCATCAGTTTTGTAAAATCAACCTGATGATCCAAAGTGTTCTGAAGCCAATTCCACTTAACAAGATTTCAGGATTCCATTGTGCGATTTTCAGTTTGTTTGTCATCGCCTGCTTTCTTCTTTCCTTCCTTTTTTTTACAGCACAGAGAGCAACGCAAGGGTAACAAAAAGATATAAAAAAAGCCCGCTACCTTTACCTTTAATTTGTTTAGTTTCCCTCCTATTCCTATTATTTTCCCCTTTTTCCTTTTTATTTCTCCCCTTTTCCGTTTTCTTAGTATAAAAATGACATTATTAGACTAAATTTTCATATGATTGTGTTTCTTTTATTTCTTTTCAGTTTGTTTAATCTGTCTTTTCTTTCTCTCCCATTTTTTTCCTTCTCTGTTTTATAAGTTTCCTTGTGTTTATTGTCACTTTTTTTTTCATTCAGTACTTTCAAATCTCTTTCTCTTTGTAGTTTCTTCCTATTCTTATTCTTTCCAACTCTCTTTCTTTTTTCACTCATGACCTTCTATGCTAATATCTGACTCTCCCTCCCTTTCTCTGCATTACCTCCCAATCCTTCCCTTTCCCTTCCTCTGCTCCATCGCCCGCTCTTCCCTTGCCTTTCATTCCTTCCCTTCCTTTCCTTTCCTTTCCTCGGCTACCTCGCCCGCCCCTCCCTTGCCTTTCATTTCTTCCTTCCTCCTCTTCCCTTTCTTCCTTTCCTTGGCTCCCTGCCCGCCCCTCCCCTGCCTTCCCTTCCCTTCCTTCCCTTCCTTGGCTCACTGCCCGCTCTTCCCCTGCCCTTCATTCCTTCCCTTCTCTCCCGGTAATTGTATCAGGAAAATTATGCCGTCCCATAATTTATACCCCTGTTCAGTGCGGTCTCTCTCTCCCTCTCCCTTTCTCCTTCCCCCATCTATCTTTCACCTGCATTGCTGAATCAAGATGGGAGGCAACCTATTCCCGTTTTCCTTATCAGTTGACTATTTAAACCATCACTGCTATTTGCTTCCTTCGCCTTAGGGCCAAATTGCTAAACAGTTCGTCGCCCGAGTTCTCATATTTGACAAGGCTTTCGTAGGAGTTGTGGGCATTTCCAGGGGTAGTTTTGTGACCCTGGTGGTAGTGTGACCCTTCCTCTGTGCCGTGAACCTAAGAAACACATATTTGACAAGGCTTTCGTAGGAGTTTGGGGCATTTCCAGGAGTAGTTTTATGACCCTGGTATTAGTTTGACTCTTCTTCTGTGCCGTGAACCTAAGAAACACATAACTGAGAAGGCTTTCGTAGGCGTTGTGGGCATTTCCAGGGGTAGTTTTGTGACCCTGGTGGTAGTGCGGCCCTTCTTCTGTACCATGAACCTAAAGAAACACTCATTAGAACCCGATTGAGCCCCTCTTTGACCTTTAGAAATAGGTGGTGAGAACCGAAAAGGTCTTATAATACCGACCTTAGTCCAGACCTTCGTCCACGCTGTTTTGTTGGTGTAGCGAACAGGGAGGAAAAAAAAGGCAAACCAACGGAAATAAAGAGAAAATATGAGAGAGGAAGAACGAGAGGGAGGGAAAGAGAAAATATTAAGAAAATGAAGCAAAGGGAAGCAGCTCAAGGGAATAAAACACACACACAAAAAAAAACCCGCTAGACGCTGCTCCGAACGAAAGCAAAAATGAACGAGAGGCCAGCATTGAATATACCGTTATTTTTTGTTGATGTAGCGGCCTTTTTTTCATTGACGTTAGCGGGACTTTTTGTTGATGTTCTTGTTTTTTATGCCCTTGAGATGATGCCTCCGTTGCTGTAGAAAAATAAATAAAATAGAGATTGAAATGCTCCTTGGTTGAACGTCTTTTTCCGGTTGGTGGGTGATCGTAGCTTGGTGGTTTTAATTTATAGCTGGTGTATGTATGTGGGTGTGTTGGTAAAGGCTTGCATTTGGGTAGCTTTAAATAAGTTATCGTGTAGCTTCGTAGTTCATCTTTTTCCTTGGTCGGTTTTGGTTGTAATGCGTTTGACGGGAAATTGTATGTCTTTGTGATGTTGGGAAAGCTTGGTGGAATGGCGTGCTGTTGTGTGTGTGTGTGTGTGTGTGTGTGTGTGTGTGTGTGTGTGTGTGTGTGTGTTGTGATGCGATGTATTGTGGTGTTGGTAAAGTGCCATTGGTGGTGATGATGGTGATGGTGGTATGAGTGGTGTGGTGGTGTGGTGTTGAGAATTAGTGTGAGAGGCTGTGGTGAAAAAATGGGAGTGTCAAGGTGTGTGTGTGTGTGTGTGTGTGTGTGTGTGTGTGTGTGTGTGTGTGTGTGTGTGTTGAGAGTATTTCCTTCTCTCATGTCACACTCTCTTAAATCTCCTTCCGCATTTCTCACCCTCTTCATTTTCTCCATTTTCCTCTTCCTCATTTTTGTTGTTGTCTCTCTTTACTCGTTTCATTCTCTTTCGTGTTCTCTTCGCCCCTGTTTTCTTTTTCATCAATCATATCTCTCTTCACTTCTCTTTATTAACACTTCCCATTTTTTGTTGGTCTTTATTTCTCCCATTCTCCCTCTTCCTTTTTTTTCTTCTGTCTGAATTTTGTGTTTTCTCGTTCTCTGTTGCATGCTGTGTTATTCTCCATCTTCCTCTTTCTCCTCCTGCTCCTCCTCCTCCTCCTTCTTTTCCAACTTTCTTCCTCTTTTTTAGTAGTTAGCTTTTCCATTATCTCATTTTCTCCCATTCTTCCACTTCTTTATCCTCTCTTTCTCTTTTTTTTGTTATGTTGTTTTCTTCGTTTTTCCCCACCTCTCATCCTTCCTTTCTCATCTTTTCTTTCTTTGCCATTTGTTGTGCCTTATTTTCTCTTTCCTCTTTCTCTCCACATTTTATTTTTTACTCGGTTTTCTTTCTTTTCTCTCTCATCTTTCCTCCTAATTTTTCTCCGCCGTTTGCTTTACTGTTTTTCTCTCTCAGCCTCATTTTTCTTAATATTTTATCTTTCCCTCCCTCTCGTTCTTCCTCTCTCATCTTTTCTCTCCGCTCCTTTTCTTCTTCAATCTTATTTTTTCTCTCTCTCTCTCTCTCTCTCTCTCTCTCTCTCTCCCATCATTTCTTTTAATATATTCCGCCGTTTGTTCCTTCTCTCTCTTATTTTTTTTACCCTCCCTTCACGTCCTCTCTCTTCTATCTTTCCTCCTCTTTCTTTACGTTGGTTTGTCATTATCTATTTTCTTACCCTGTCTTCCTTTTATTTTCTTTACTTTCCACTTTCGTCATTTCTTTACCATCCTTCTTCCTTTTCGTTTTTAATTTCTCTACCTTATATTTCAGCTCTTTCCCTCTTTATCTTCTCTTTTTCCTTTCCTTTCATCCTTCCTCTCCCATAATTCTTCCTTTTTTCTTTTCGTGTTTAGTTTCTCTACCTTATATCTCTGCTCTTTCCCCCTCTATCTTCTGTTTTTCATTTCCTCTCATCCTTCCTCTCCCACCTTTCTTCTTTTTTCTTTATCCTTTTACTTTGCTCTCTGTTTCTTTCACCTCTTCATCTTATTTTTCTTCTTCTCTCGGTTTGGTGTATTTGTTTGTTTTCCCTCCACCTGTCCACCGGCGCCTTGTCTTCAGTCTTTCGGGGATAGTCTTGTTGTCTTATTTATGACCCTGTGTCCACTCTTTCTCTCTGGTGTTTTTCCGCCTGCGACTCTTTCTATCTGCTATGTCCGTGTGTCCCATCTCTCTCTCTCTCTCTCTCTCTCTCTCTCTCATGAATATTTTTCCTTCTGAATATTTCCTTTCTCTCTTTGTCACCTGAAAAATATTTCTCCTATGTGGAAAGTCGCAGAGAGAGACACACACACACATACATACACACACAGACATGAAAGAAATGGAGTTTGTCTGATGAAAGAAAAGTAAGGAAGTAAAGTTTTACATTTACATCTTCGTGTGTCTTATTTTCTCCTTGTCTTTTGCATGTGTTTTTCTGCCCTGTCATTCTGCCTCTCTGAACTTACTTTCTGTGTGTGTGTGTGTGTGTGTGTGTGTGTGTGTGTGTGTGTGTGTGTGTGTGTGTGTGTGTGTGTGTGTGTGTA